>NW_027130568.1:10067500-10312500 GCF_026122565.2 Emydura macquarii macquarii | reverse complement strand
TGTCAAACAGGCATCAGAAATAAGTATTGTATAAAACACACCCCAGTCTTAAGAACCAGTTATAATCCACCCTCCAGTTTTGAACTCTTTTTTAGAAGTATAAGTAAAAAAAATCAATATAATCTGCAAGGAAAGAAAAAAACACCGATTGTTCTCATAGCTAGGCATCACAATTACTTAACACTTCTAATAAGGGGATGAGGTGGAAGGCATTTTATTACCCGTTTTGGGTAGACTCACACAGCTTTTGGTTTCCCTGCTGAAATTTAGAAAAGAGGCAAAAAAGGAGGCCTGTTTTAGTAAAGCAGATATCATTGACATTTTTTAAGCAGAGTTCCAAGTGTATAAGGCTCCCAGTGTTTTATGCTTTTTATTAAAAGCACCAGTGGAGTAGTGATGATAACCTTCCCCTCAGTGAAGCATCTCCTAATAGAATATGGTGTTATTCCTTGACTGTATCATCCCTTATCGACTGAGCCTCTTTGCAGTTCTATGGGGCAGCTCCGTTAGAGACTCTGTAGTTTATTCAACTGTTTAAACTGTATTGAGACTTTAGACACTGCAGCCCAATAATGTCACATAGGAGTCTTTCAGAGAGCCGGGACCATGGCAACATTGTGGCGAAAGGATCAGACCAGCAGGCTTTGCAGCATACTGATATTTTCAATTATATTTAATTGTGGTTAATATATAAAGGAGTCTGTGCTGGGCTGAGCTAGCAAAGCTGCTCCTTTAATTCAGTCAGTGCATTTGTACATATTAAAAACATTACACAGCAGGGGCTATAATTTCGCATGCTGCCATCTCTGGACCACTACAGCAAAATACAAAAGAGACAGCATGCATGCCATACCAGTGCATGGCATGTAAACAGAGAACTCTGCCTATAGCATGTGCCCATGCATTCAAAAGAGATCCAAACGTTGGTCTTCTAAAATCTTAATGCTCTCATAAAAATAAATAAACTCCGGCAATGTACAACATGATACCATTTAGGAGCTTGATCCAGAATAACTTGCCATTGTATATGGGCTTTATACAAGGTAGCCAATGAGATGTCAGATGGAGGAGTCTATTCTCCTCTCTGTGTGTGATCAACTCCCATTACTGGTAGGAAGCCACATACACATAAGAGACTATACCACTTTACGAGGAAAGCTCTCTTTGGTGAATTGAAGGTATATCATCTTCTTTTCATTCCCTCTCACTGCTGCTGCATTTCTTTCCAGGCCCCCTCTCCCACCTCCAGTTACTTCACAGGGGCAAGTGACACATAAGGGCTTCATCCTGCTTTCATTCAAATTAGTGGCAGAATTCTACTTGCCTTATATGTATATATTTTAGTTATTTTCCTTTTACCCTTTACCCCTGCCCTAAAAGTGCAGAGGGCATTGATAGTGTAGATGCTGACTGTTACAGCTCTCATTTTACATGGGTGTAAATGTGTCATTAAAACCATTGAAGTCAATAGAGTTCCTCTATATTATACCGCCATATTGTTGAACAGAATCTGACATTATAAGTACAGTCTTGACTTACATCCCATGGAACACTTGGGGACTCAGAAGGATTGCACAGGGTTTTAAGTCAGGTCCAAAGTTGGCCCTATATACTTAGGAAGTGTCCAGTATTCCCCAACCCCACTTCTTTTCTTTTTACAGTTTGTCAAAAGAACCATAGCCAAATCCATCAAAGGAGGAAAGGACCCAGGTGACAATTTTACCAGTCAAACAGATTTAAAGTATTTGTGGTCATCCAGACTGAGCTACCCAAGAAAGAGGTGAGCTAATCCAGAGTGGGATTCACTTAAAAAAACAAATGTAACTCTTGGTGTCATCAGCAAAATGTTGATAATCATACCCAGATCTATGAAGTAGCACTCCAAGAGGGACCAGTACAACGTGTGTAACAAAACAACATGTTATGGCAGTTAATTCTAAATAATTAAATTACCCAAAATAATATGATATGTATGCTGATTTGAATAAGTCTGAAATCATCTGAATGCTGTCCAAGAAACCCTATCTTTTTTTCTAGTTTATCAACAGGTATTTGTGCTCCTTTTGATCAAATGCCTTAGATAAATCTAATAAATAATAATAATACCTGTACTCCATCAGCAGTTTGTGTATCACTTGAAACTTTCCTCTTGAAGAATTCTACATGGTATATAGCTCCTTTTCGCTTTTCCTTCTATATGTATTATCATTCCCTTTTTTCCTCTCTCCTCATTGCTGTCTTGCCCTCCCCTTTCCAGCTGCCCACAGACCTTTGCACTCCTCAAAGGGATGGTGTTTCTTCAAGGCCTGCTGGCCCATTGTCCCAGGGTTGGGCTCCCAGGAGCTCAGGGTCTTCTCACTTCTGAACAATTATGAAAGATAAGAATGTTTGATTCATGTTAAATCGGCACTGGGGAACAGGACTCAATAAGGTTTTCACAAGTCTGTCAGAAGCCCTGGCATCCCCACCGAAGCAATAGTAGCAAAAACAAGTAAACAAAGTTGTTTCTAGTCTTACGAAAGTATAGTATTTAAAATATCCATCCCTGTGTTTTTCTACCCCACTTATTTATTAGGGTAGAAAAAACAAACAAACAAACAAAAACCACAGAACATCTTCCTTGGCCTCAGTCAGACAATACAGAGAATCACTATAACATTTGCCTTGCTAGCAACATAACTATCAGCCGACATAAGCCTGAGTGCAAATTCAAAAATGAAATAGTGTAGGATATGATTTAAGGCATATGGTATGGTCTCTTCATTTAGGCTCTGCTCCTGCAAGCAGCATATGCTTCATTTTAATCATGTGTGTATTCCCACTGATAACTACTCACATATTTAATGTTATAAACACATGCCTAAGTACTTGTAGAATCAGGGCCTTATGCAGTCAAGTATACAGATTGGTTTCTTACCTCTGGATGTTAAACATTTGCAGCAGTAACCACCAAAACTGGGACTGGATAAGCCACTTGTGCTATGTCATATATTTATTTCCAGTTCTGTTGGGATTTTATTTTCTATTTCTGGTATACTTTACCAAATCTCAAATTCCCATTTTTCCCCATCACAAGTAATTTCCCCAAGTCACTTAGGAAAGTTTCTCCTATTGTAGGAAAGCATGTTCCTTTTATATGTACAGTGTAAGAGAAATGGGAAAGTCACATTGAATACTATGACGTTTTTAGGAGACCTTTTATATTTATATCTCTCTTTAAAAAATGGAGCCAGCTTCTCATTTCACTTACACCAGTGCAACTGAGATGAGGAGCTGGCAAATGGCCTTTAGCAATACTTTTGATGTCTCTTAAGAACTGGTGAAATACTGTCATGGATTAAAAATTGCTTAAATAGATGAGCCTGAAAATTCATCACTATTTTGTAAAGATCTTTTAGAAGTTTGGTGTGACTCCCATCCATTTGAAGTGTTTTCACTATTCAATTTCAGTTTAGAAACTTGAAATCTTTAAAGTGTAATGAAACTTGTTACAAGGGCCACAGCCACTTTAAAAAATCCTTTGTATAAGTAGTGTCCTCCATTCCTTGCGTTACCTGTGGTATAAAAACTTTCCTAGCACGTATTCTCTGAAGCTTAAAGGTTATTTGGATCATCTTCAAGACAACTTATAGCAGAAGATGACTCAAATAAGGGAGAAAGAGTAGCTACAGCAGACACTTTACTTGTGCACTGGACATCAGACAGATGTGGGGATAAAACTGTCAAGTGTGAAAACACAAAGAGAAATATTGCTATTTTCTATTATTCACATTCTTCCCATGAGCTGTTTGCTCAGTTGCCATGGCATAGGCGGTGAGATTTCATAATTTTCCCCCTGCCTGCCATGTGCTCGTGCAACAATGTGAATTTAATCAGTCCAGACAGTTGGTTGGGTTTTGTCCATGTGAGTGGAATAAAACTTTTCTCACCAGCTAAACCCACAAAGTATCTAAAAGCCATAAATAATCAGTAACTCCTATGACTTGCACCTGCTTGCTTTATTTGACTAAAGGTACAGAAAGGCTCATATAGTGAACAGAGTTCCCAGGCATCAATCATTTCAGATTGCTCATAAAATCAAAATAGCTTTTAGGTTTAAAATATCCATAATAGTTATTCAGTATCTGACTTATGATTTTTTCCCCCATGGTGGCATCTAGATGTTAACTGCATCAGTGTTACAGACCTATTCCCTTAATTAAATCATTCTTGTTTCAAAAACACATCTCTAATAGGAAATGAGCACAATTTTGGTGGCAAATACATTTCTAGTTACCTATTAATTTTAAGAGGAGAGGTATTGGTCTAGTATATCCCAGACAAAGAAAGGAGGTGGAAATGCTCTGAGATAATGGCTGGGGAGAACCTAGGAAATAATATGAGAGAGATCTCAGGGAAGGTTTATGTGCAACTGAATATGTGCCAGCTTGTACAAAACAAAACAACTTTATGTTGTATAGCGTCTTTCATCCAAAGTGTATCCCAAAACCGCTTTACAGGAGTTAAACAATACAGTTACAGAGATAAATAATTGTAGAGGGAGAGAAAAATTAACAGGTACAGGCAAGGGAGAAAAGATATATTTTCAACTGAGATTTGAAATGAGAGCTTCATAGGAACATTAGAGTGTTTAAGTTTTAACATTTTCCTAAACAGGATTTAGCCATGTCTGTAGAGATACAAATCAGAATTAAAGTGGCAAAATCCAGGAAATTAAAAGGTATGGCATCATTAACTCCTGTAGCTACAAAATTAAACCAAACTAAAATAAAAAGCCAACAGGGTGAGTTAAAGATTGAGAAGGTGTCTTAATTTTGAAGTTCCTGGCTTTAAAACGATAATTCATCTACATAATGTTTACAGTAAGTTTTTTCTTTTTCTTTCTTTCTTTCTTTCTTTCTTTCTTTCTTTCTTTCTTTCAGAAGCATTTTCTTTGTTTAGAAAAAAAGAAAATGGACCAAAATCTTTTCAGTTATGTGATGTAAATCTGAAGTAACTCCGCTGATTTTTAAACAGGTTTATGTAAGAGCAGAATATGGCTCCAAATACCTCACTTATAAAACATACAGTACCATCTATTAGTTAACCAAGGCTGTGATTCTGCAAAGATAACTATGTGGCTGAATCCAGGGTCTATCCATTGTATTCTCTTTAAAGGCGCAGGGTCTTGGGTGTGTAACAGATACAGTACTGTATGTTGCATAAGTGTCTGTGAAATATATTGCACATAATCGTGTGAGGATGAATTGACTTCAGTGGGGCTTTGTGTGGGCACAGGAATTCAGCAGCTTGGTTGTCTTTTCAAGATTAGGGACCAGCTTTCTTGGAATTTTAGGCAGCTTTTAAAAATAATGGGCAAAATTGAAACCTGGTGTAAAATCAGCATGCCTCCATTTAGTTCAGTAGAATTGCATCCACTTACACCAGATCTGAATTCAGGCTTAAGAATGTTTCGCTGAACTTTTAAGATTTAAAAAGAAAAAATGTGGGAAATCTTTATGTCTTAACTGAAATAAACTCTCCACTGTTAATTAGTAAGTATGGCTAGATGTTTGCAAAGGAGAAAAATCACTAAATACTTATTGCTAAAGAGCCTGGATCTGCAAAACTCAGGCAGAACCCCTGGTAAGGTCAGTGTTTGATTTGGGTTCCTAGGCGCAATAATACAAATAATAAATAATTTAATCCGTGGAGCTAAACTGAGCAGTGGCACGAACAGCAGTGTAAGCGGGCAGGAGAAAGTGGTGTAAATGGTAAAGCAGACTAATTTGCACTTATTGTACATTTAGTGGGTATGCTCAAGTATTGCAGTGTGCAGGCTGAGAGAGCAGCCAAGGAGGTGGTGATGGGAAAGCAACCCCAGGGTTCAATGCAGACTCTTCCCTCTTCCACTTAAGCTTAATTGCACACCCAGTAAGGCTATGTCTTCACTGACGGCGGAAAATTTGCTGCCGTCAGATCGACTTCTCTGGATCGACTGAGCGGTCAGTGAAGACCCGCTCAGTCGATCCAGAAATCGACGTATGAAGACCACCTTCTCAAGTGGCGCAGTGCAGTGAAGACGGCGCGCGGAACAGAAGCATAGCAGTCGACGGGAGTTACGCAAATTTTTCACGTAGCTTGCGTAACTCCCGTCGACTGCCGCCAAATCTCGGAGGTAAGTGAAGACAAGCTCTATGTGCTAATGTGTTGCAAATTCATTTATCTAGGCATTTCCATAGTTACCATTTCATAGTAGCTGTGTGCCTCTATTTACACTTTACCATTCACACCTGTTTTCCAACCCCCTTGCAAACATATAACTTTGCACTACTATTTTTGTCACTATTGAATTTAACCTAGAAGCTTCCTAATAGTAACAGCAGAAAATTATCGTAATTTCTTGTTACAATAATTCTAGCATGCTGTAACCCAACAGTTAAGGCTGCATAATTGTTCCTATTCTAAGCCCCTATTTTCTGCAGGGGCCCTTTCCTTATTACACGTGCTTCTCATAAGGTTTTCAGTGATGATGAGCTCATGCACTAATCACTACGCTGCTTCACGTGGAAAACTCAATTTGCTGAGCTCATGACATTTTCTGTGTGCAGAGGTAGGATCCAGCTGCTGTTGATAACTGCATGCAAAGGGCACATAAATTGCTTGGTGTCATGGGAAATTTCATGCACAGCGTGCACAGTTTTCTACACAAGTTTCTGAGCATTTTGTAAGGCAGGCATTTAATGAGGGCATGCAGAAGTCCTTGCCTCATTCACTGCTCATCCTCAAGTAAGTACAGGGACAGAGACAAAGGCTTTGTGCAGCTCCCAAATTTTACTGGAGAGAGGTGAGAAAGATGCCTGAGATAGGACATTCCAATGTAGATAAGTACTGTCATATGAGGAAATTCCCTTTTTCCAATCTTTTTTTTTCTTTCAAATCTTTCAAAACTGCTAAAAATGCACACCAGTAAAATTCTATTAAAAAAAAAAAAGAAGCTATGTTAAGTAATCATTATGTTGTACACTCAAAAGCCAGTAGACAAGAAAATTAAAGTTGTGTATACCTCAACTGTCCCACTGTACATATCTGTTACAATACAGTGTTTTGTTACGTGTCCATGTACATTTTTCAAACATATATTATCTAACACCATTGTTCTCAGGGGCATTATATATACATACCAGTGTCTGGAATCAAAGAGAAGAATTTGTCTTTTCAGGAGTGAGAAGTCTAATGTACAGATTTTGTCCTTGTATACACTGGAGTTTTGAAAGTACTAATGTAGCTACATCACTGCCAACCTCCAATGTAGAAACGTGTATTGATGTGAGTGCTGCACTAACAGGGCTGCAACTTCACAAGTGACTAAAATTCCAGTCTAGAAAAAGCTTTACTGGGCCTGATCCTGTCCCCTTTACTTCAGCAAAACTCCCCTTGGGATGAATGAATGTTGCCTTAAGTAGTGTAGAATCAAGCATCAAGTCTATAACAATTTCCTGGCTCAATGTGTATTTTGCTAATCTTAATATGATTTTAATTACTCTAGTAACGGTCACACAAAACCCATCAGAAATCTGAGACAGTTTCATTATGAAGCAAGGCAGCAAAGTTTTCCACAAAACACTCTTATTGTGCATTATGAATTTTTATTCTTCAGCACAGAAACCCTTCCCCTTGAAATATTATTTCCTAGCATTTGGTTAGAAATCACCTTGAAAAACAGTGGAGGAAAAGTTACAAAAAGACAGTGAGAGAGAAATCTTAACCCTGTAATATTTGTTAATATAGGACATTGGAAAGGCTTAATGAATTGATCTAGGCAGAAAAAAATGTTAACCTTCATGGAGTGATCCTAGTCGTGCTTTTCAAAATACCTAATATTTTTCTGGCCACCCTGAGTATGTTATTTAAATGCTGATAATCATGTTCATGGTAATTTCAATGAGCCACAGCAGACATATAATGCTTCCTCTTTTAATAGGTGCAAAGTGAGTTATTGTCACAAAGCATATATGAAAAAGAGACGTGAAAAGAGAATCCTGTCTAATCTCTGTAATAAGGGCTTGTGAGGGTGCTAACATGGTCACCTGAATTATGCATGTCTATTGTGTTCAAATATCATAAATCGATGCATGAATACCGTCCAAATCATTTTCAGTTCATGAACATTTATATACAGAGCTCTTGAGCACTGCAAAGACAATTAGTCATATTTGTATGCCGGAATTAATTGAGAGTGAGATGCGGGAGGCAGAAAGAGAGAACAAAGAATGCTTTTTGTCAGTTCTTCCAACTGACAGGGATAATTAGATATATGAAATTGAAATTCCTCAGCAGGGGGTTTCTGTTGACAATGAATTTTCTTTTGATTCCATTCTGTTATTCTTTTATGCTGTCATCTGTGGCAATTTGTTATTCAGCTTGAAGCTTAAAAAAGCAAAGCATTCTGCTTTTATGAGTAGATGATGTCAGTTTGTACACTGCTGGGAAATAGATATTAAATGTAATCTTTAAACTAAAAAAAAAGAGCGAGGGAGAGAAAATAAAATCAGTTAAAGAGACAGTGCTCTGTTTACACAGCCCTCCGAGTAAAACTTTGGAAGGAAGAGACAGAACTTGCTTTGGTGCTTTATGCTGTTGCTTGGGCTGTGTTAATTTTGCAGTTTTTCTGGAAGCATAAGCCATGCTGCTGAATAGTGTAAAGACTCACTGCTGAGAACAGCAACTACGGAATATTCAAAAGACAGTGGGACCTCCACTGATATGGATCTCTGCTAATATATATAATACTGCTAACACCAACGCCATATCCATAGTGTATTCATTCATATTTCCAATTTACCCAGCTCCTGACCAAAGTTCAGTAAGAACCTGGATGATATTCTCTTCCAAACTGTTAAGTGAAAATCTACCTAGAATTTTGGAGCCTGATTCTGCAGCCTTCCAATGCCCTGAAGCCCCAGCAACATCAATGGAAATTCCACGAGCAAAGCAGTTCCAGAATCTGGCCCTTAGTTAATGAAAATTCAATTTAGTTAAAAGTCCCTCTCTTTTTCCTGACCATCTCACCTCTGCTTTTCAGCTCTCCTCCAGAAGACCCACCTCAGAAAGGCCTATTCAGAGCAATATCAGCATGGACTAAAGGTCCTATTTTCAAAATGGATGCTTTAAATAACTCTACCAAAACAATACACAGCATTTGAACTTTGCTCTTTTCAGAGGGTTCCATTTATGTGTTTATTCTCTATGTCGTTCTGACAAGATTTAGTTAGTATACGTATATGAATATGTGCAAAATACACAATATATATGTATAAACACACTTTTTTCTATAAATCTATGAACACATATACAGATATTATAAGCTATGACCTGATTTAGGTTTCCTAGCATATATTCTTACAAACGTTACATGGAACCTATTATATGAAAAACTCTTACTGCTTCTCCTTCACCCTTCCACTTCCATTGAAGCTGATTGTATCTAGTTTCCTGGCTTTCTTTTGCCTCTCTGCATTCCCTCCTCTAAAACACCGCATTGTTTGTTTGTTATTTTTTATACTGGCAATTTATTCTTCAACAGGCATTTTGGTGACTGTGGCTTTTATTATTATAATTTTTTTTTTACTGAAGCAAAAACCACACACAGTGTTATTATGTAGCATATATTCCAGTGAACTACTGTGAGTCTAACTATACCATAAGGCATAGCATTAAATATAGCAATATTTAACCCATATGTATTAATGTCTCTGCACCCTCAGAGCACCATGGTTTACAGATGCAGTTTTAGCTTTTGCTTTATGGAAGAAGGCCCTGTTTAACTAGTTCTGCAACCTGAGAAGGTATGATAGCAGAGTATATATATTTTGATTGAATTTGAGTGTTGGTGAAAAATGGTGGGTTGACAGCTCTGGTGACTTGAATTCTTAGTTTATAAACACAACAGCTACAGAAAGGGTATAAGCTTCCCCATAGCATCCCAGTAATGACCTAAAAGGAGCACCTCTTCATATGAAAAGTTAGATATTCAGTCTTTGGTCTTTCTGCTGAGACTTTCATGAAGGCTGCTGCTGGTGATTGTGGTTTCTGTAACTTGGCACATGTCCCCAGGGAAATGCATTAATGCCATGAAGTCATTTCATGTAGATAAAATGTATTTGTTCACTACTGACCTTGGATGAATTTGAACTAATGATTTAAAGATTAAACACTATAGTCTCTTACCTACATCCAGCCCTTAAAATAGCAGTATGAATACTCAATTAAAGCATTAATAATTTTTTGGCTCATCTTTCACCCCAAGGTGAAATTATATGTGGCCTGTCATTTACCTACACACAGGTGTAAAAAAAAGAACATTTGCATTTGCAATGGATTTTATGGTTGAAATTTTTGCTTTCAGGGTCAATAAGCAATATAAAAGCAATGGTCCAACCAGTATGCAACACTGAATACATCTGTCTGATATGGAGTAAATCTGAACGGCTCACTCAGCAAGGCCACACATCCTGCAATGGACTACACATGGTTGACCCCAGTTCCTGCCCAGAGCGCCATTGGCTTTGGGCAGGCTTTGGGCAGGTGCACTGCTGCACTCACATGCAGTCAGCTATGGGATCAGAGCCTAGCTTACTGGATTCTTGTCCACTGGTGAAAATCTACAGCCATGATTATATCAAAGAAATTGTTCTGATTTTATCTTCCAGGTGAAGAGGAAGGTATTTTCAGTAAGAAAAAGTGTACGCCCCCCCTCTCACTGAGAAGCTTATTTGGAAAGTGTGAGTTTGGCCCAGAGATCACAGCACAGCCCTTGCAACAGGTTTAACTACGCAATCTATTTTGCTGGAGAGTAAACATATTGATTGGAGATGAGTAAGTCCCATAAAAAACTTTAGATGGACTGACACTTTTGTGCACTTTATCAAAATAAGGTTAGGTTGGGAATGACCCCCACTAAAGTTTTGAGAGGAAAAAACACTGTTTCCCAGGCATGAAGTGTTTCCATGTATTGGTATAATTATGAGTGAATCTGACAACCTGGAAATGTTCTCAGATGATCCTAAAGACGTCTGGAAAGTTGGGTTAATAGTAGTGCCAGGTGAACCTCAGAAGAGCTGGATGGTTCTGATAAGCATTATCTCAGAACAAGGTAATGTTTCAGCTTCTACTTACTTATTTTAGCTTCTTTTGTGGTATTTTGATACCTTCCATCAATAGGAAGAAAGAGCAAGCATGCATAAAGGTTTTTTTTGCTTTTTGTTCCCAAAAAGGTTAAAAGAATTTTTTTAATGCTCAAAGATTTGGTATGGATTCTGGAAGAAAGTTCGGGTAATTTCAAAACTGATTCTCTCATCCTTACTTAGTTAAGTCAACTATGGGACTTAAAGAAAAGAAAAGCCTAGGGTTTAGCCATGAAGGAGCGTTTCAATTAAGACCTAGGCTGCTATTGCCTGTACCTATAAAAGATACAATTCACAGCATCAGTGTAGGACTTGTTTGAAAATTTTGTTCAGTGCTTGAAATCACTCACTTAAAATACCCTTCCCGTCTTCAGAGACAACCAAGACTATCAGTAATGCTATCTCTTTTTCGTGTTTTATTTTGTAAAGTGAGCTACACAAGCAGAATAGCTGTTCATATAATCTTTCTCAAGAGCAAATTAAATTACTATTGCATGGCTGCTCTGCCATAAAAGAAGGGAAGTTATTATTTGTGGTCTTCCTTCCCACATACAAATATAATTTTGTAAATTGATTGGTAAAGTGAGCAGCCTTATCAGGTACTCTAGCTAATCAGGAAGGCATACAGATTTCCCTTTTACATTTTCAAAAAGCCGCAAGTGGTTGAAGGTTAAAAAACCTACTCATATAACAATTATTTTACAGAAATAATAAAGCAGATTCTAAAGTAACCGAATGACTATTATTATTGTGGATAATACATTAAGACACCCTGTTTACAACAGCAAATCCTGCTTTTAAATCCTCACTTTTAGCTCTACTTTACTATCTAAATAAACCCACTTTCTCTTAATTGCTAGCTTTCCCTTTATATATTGGGGTTCAACATCTGAATTAGTGCTGTTGTTTAGCTTTTCATTTCAGAAGTGCTTTTCTCTCTCTCATTCTCACAGTTCTTGCAGGAAATTTTCTCCAGATGGTGTGCACATCCTTATGACCAAAGTCACTTGTTAGAAGTTGCCAAGGAGGTCTAAGAACTTGCTTCTTATGTTCTCCAATTCAGAGATCAAGTGCATCATAATTTCCCTGGTCTTTACTGGCCAGAAATGGAGTAAATGGCATGGGGGATTGATAGTGGGGGTTTGAAAGCTTCATCTTTAGGACAATGGTTCAAATATGATCATATTGGCAGTGATTAAGAGTCATTGCCATCTGACAGCTGTTTGGTACCTAATGAGTGCCTTTGATAGAGTACAGATGTCTACATCACAATCTAGCTAAGGGCTAGATCCACAGAGGAGGCAGACCCAGCATTTCAATGTCTGGAGTTTAGATGCCCTATCACCTAGTGGAATCCACCGCACCAAGTTCTTAGGCACCCAGGCTCCCTATGAGATGCATGGGAAAAGTTAGGCACCTAAAAGTGGGATTCACAAAAGGCTCAGCCCGCCAATAAGAAATGCTGAGGAGAGGGAGGTGGCTCTGGCTCAGAGGGCCTTTCCCTTTGCTCAGGGTACTCAGCCACAAAACCTCTGCCGAAGTTAGGAGCCTAAGCAGTTTCTTGGACAAAACACACCTGCTGCTGCCACCCTTATAACCTTCCTTTAGTCCAGTGCTTAGAGTCCCCACCCACAATGTGGGAGACCCAGGTTCAAATCACCCTGCTGCCCTAATATAGAGCAGGAATTTAAACTCAGACCTCCTAGGTGAGTCTCTGAACCACTTGGCTATGGGGTATTCTAGAGGTGTCTCTCCCAATCTCCTGTCGAAACCACTGTGTATGGAATAAGACATGAGGGAAGGAAAAGAGTGAGAATGACTCTAATGCCCCATGGGTAGGGTACTCACTTGGGAGACCAAAGTTCAAGTCTATGTTCTACTGACTAATTATTTGTACAAAGTGGATCACTTCCAACAGAACAGATTGAGAGGGCCTATAGCTGGGTAGCCATCTGAAGGGTGGGATACCTGGGCTCAACCCCCTGCTCCACATCTGGCAGAGGAAAGATTTGAGCCTGTCTCTCCTCTTTTTTGAGGAGAGTACTCTAACAGTTATAAGGGGGGCAAGTAGCCCTATCTCCACTATGTTTTGTGTGAGGCCTGGTCCAGTTGGTGTGATCTGTGGCAAGATAGGTGGGTTAATACTTGGTTTAAGGCTCCCTCTTGGATTTAGGCATGAGCTAGACACTGGGATGTCAGGATTTAGGTGGCTGTGAGCATGCCCACTGGCGGAAATGTGGGTGCAGCTGAGTGGTGGCTTTGAGGACCTAAATTTTAGACTTAACTCCTAAAGTGGCAGTTGGGTACTTAAATCCCTTTGTCGACCTAGCCCCAAGGGTCCAATAGTGCAACCCTTACTCAAATAGGAAAACACTCATGCTAGCAGTCCACTGGATTCTGCGCATAAGTTTTCCCAGATGTGAATTGTTGCACAATTGAGCCCTAAATGACACCATCGCTCACACTCTTCTCAGCAGAGAAACCAAGTACTGAATAGACATAAATACTTAACTATTCTCACTGATCTTTTCAGGTCAGAGGAAGGCATGTGGGCAGGACAACATGCAGAAACTTGCTCTGCCACTGCCCAGGCTTTACTTGGTCTGTAGCTAAAGGATTTCATCTTCTACCTACAACCAATCCTGTTACTTTTCATGAACATATAATTCACTTGCCCTCCCCTGAGCCAGTGTTAGGATTATTTCACTGTTACTACAAAGTTTTTTGTTGATATTCCTATGAATAAGCTCTAAAAAATAACATTTGGCCGAAATCTCTGTTCACTTCTATTGTTGTAACTAATCTTCTCATACAATTATAAATGTTAGAGAGAAAAAAGAACTGTTGCATCATGTGGCCTATCTTCTTGCCACTGCACGATTGTTTCTTATTGCCTATTCACAAATGTTTTGTCCAATCTAGCTTTTAAATGTCCCATGCTAAGGAGCTTCTATCACTTCAAGGAGAGATTGTTCCACATACTTAAACATTTCACAGGCTGGTACTTAGCCTAAAATGTCTCCGTCTTCATTTCATTCCTTTACTTCTCCTTATATGGCCTTAAAACATGTCTTCCACAATGTCTGTAGACCATTATCATGTCCCCTGCTTAGTCATCTTATTTAATTCTTTTGCTCCTACAAGTTTATTTATAGAGTCCCCTAAATTGTTTTTCTTTTTGATCTCTTCTCTAGACTCCATCCAATTTACCACTATTTTCCTGATAAACAGGTGCTCAGTAACAAATATAATACTTCTGGTGCAGTTTTAGCAAAGCTGACAGAAGCATGACTTCCCTACTCTGTGTATAACCAGCTTTAAACATTGCCACATTACCTCTCATGGGTGCATCATTCACTTACCCTCCTCTGAGCTGATGTTGGGATTACTGCACTATTGCCACAAAATTTGCCTAATTTACTACACACTATTAACTCAAGCTTTCTTTTGCCATCACCAATTATTTTTAAAACAAGAGTGAAAATGTGCCATCTCCTGAGATTAGGGGAAAAAAGAACTAAGGAAAACATTACTTAGACTGCAAACTCTTTGGGGTAGGGATTGTCCTTTTGTTCTGTGTTTGTACAGCATCCAGCATAGTGGGGTCCTGGTCCTTGATTGGCTAAGCAATGTGATGGTGATAATAATAATAAAAGAAGCAAAGAGTACTTACCAGCTGAGGGAGAGAGAGGATGCAATACACAGCAGCCTACTACAAAATGGCTACCTTAGGGCTGCAGTTCCTTGTGTCTGCCAGATTTAAAGGCCCAGTCCAGGAAGGCATCCTGGGAAAAAAAGGTCTTTAAAAATGCTATGTTTAACAGTTTACTAACATCCAAATACATATATAAATTTCCTTCAGTAATTCTATAATTATATCCCTTCCTCCCTCTCCCCCTCACAAATCCTTGAAACCAAAAACCAGCAAATCAAGCAAGTAATGAATCAGGTTTATCTGCCAAGAGTGGTTCTTTATAAAATTAAGCAGCTTACAACTCATGGTTCCATCCTTCTCTGTATGTTTAGTGATTTTATTGGTTAGTATTTGTTCTGTTTTTGTGCCAGGGATGGAAGTTAGATTTCCGAGTGGTAATGGCCCAGGATCTCCCATCTTTCCATTTTTTGAAGATTAATATGTTTGCTTCCCCACCTCCCAGTCTTCTGGCACCTCTCCAGTTTTCCATGACTTCAGCAGAAGATACAATACATTAAAATGTATTTGCTACTTCTCAGTACGCCTGGCCAGCATCTTTATTTAATTAATTAATTTGGAGATAGATTTGTGCTGAGGAGCGGTTTCTTGTTCTTCCTCTTCAAGACATCCACCTGTCAAACCTCTTCTCGAAGTTAAAAATAAAAGAGATTGTTTGCAATTGTCATAAAACTAGCAACAGGGATTTTCAGGTAAAGGGGCCTCAACACATCTTGAGATTCAAATAGGAGAAGTAACTTATTAGACACTATAAATATCCCTTTAGAACATCATCCAGAAACACAGTAACCAAAATGCCCCTTCTTATGTGGACATTATTATTAAAATGACTTGTTTCTAAACAGAATAATGAAGCTTTGTTCCGGTGCATAAGAGCCAGGAAGTAACTGACAAGAAACTAATTTGTCTGCTGTCATTACGCAAAGTGAGAGAAAAGCAAAAAATATGCCAACAGCTTACATTGTGAAAACTAAATTAGATTTTGATCATTTTTACAGTTGTAGTCATTTAAAGTTTTGTTAGTGACTCAAGTAAAGACTTTAAAAACAAATACACATTGTAATCTGATAGGGCACAATTAAGCCCAGCTCTGGCTCCACTTCTCCCTGTCTTGTGCCTCTATGCAGGGAATGGGCACACTCCCACAGTAGGTTGTAGAGTTCCTGTGTGTGATAGCTTTATGGAAGAGAGTGGGGAGAAGTCAGGTGAAGGATGTTACTCTTTCCCACTCTGCTTGGTCTGGCATGGAGTTGGCATCACGCTTGCATCTAAAAGAGCACAGAACCTTTAAAGAATTAATGATCTCACATTTTAACTCATGTTTTTATTTACCAATTCTTGAAAAAAAAGTTGCCAGAAATACTAATTATATTAGGTTGAGTGGACTGGAACACCTTTCATTTACTCTCCAGAAGGTGAAATTCTGAAGTCAGTGGGAGCTTGCTATTGACTTCATGAGCCCAGGATTTCACTCCAAACAAATTAATAAACAAGAGGGAAAACTCAGATGCAGAATCCATCCATCAAGGTAGCTCTTTCCTGAAAGGTCTGACTGTTCTATCCCATTTTACATCTAGGTTGATGGTAGTCATGGAAATAAATGGGAGCAAGGTTTGGCCCTATGTGACTTTTTTGCAGATCACATGACTACCCAGAATAATTTCTATTCTTTTCCTCCTATCTATATTTAATACTCATAGATGTCAATGGGAATTGTACACATAGGGTGAAACCTACCCTGTGCAAAGGGCAGCACAAGGACATGTACTATTTAAGGCCCACTGAAACCTTTAAAATAGGGTCTTAAGTGGTGTACAGTCCCCTACACAGGGGTGAATTTCACCCCTACAGAAAGAGAAGAACAGACACAGAAAGTAAGCAGCTAAGTGAGCCATGAAATCTAGTATTATGCTGGCTTCCAGGCCTTTTCTGTGACTGAGAGACCATCCTGCCTCCCATAAACACATAGTTTTTATATATTAGCAACATATTCTGCTTTAAAAAAAGCCTAGAAACATTTTAAGAAATAGAAAATATACAAGTTGTTGTAGCCTACGGGTGGCATTAACTCCACAATAATTTATATTTTATGTGGGTTTTATTTTATACACCTGCTTTTCTGTGCAATTCATAGCCACACCCACACATATTGATATCAAAGCAATTGCACTGTCACAGGCTTCATAATCTCAACTGAGAAGCTTCACATCAGTAGGATTTATAATCTTTTCTGATATCCATGGTAATTTCAAGGTGGAACAGTCAGGTTGTATACATTAAAAAAAAAAAAAGAGGATAATCTCATTTTCCAATTATCTTAAAAATATTACCTATTCATTTATTTCTTAATTATTTTCTAGGTTGATATGTTCTGCGTTAGTCATTTATGCTGTTCTTCTTTTTTTTTTTTAATGCCTCTTTATATTAAGTTTTGAAAAAGGAAAGGAAAATTAAGGCTGAGATGGCACCACGCCGGTAAGACTCTCTGAGCTGACTGAAAACCAAGGGAGTACTGTGTCTGGGTTTCCTTTTCTCTCCTTCCTTTCTCATGATGGCTAAAGGTTTTAAAGCCCTATAAAGTGATTTCTCTTTGGGGGCAGTCTCTGAGGCAAACTGTTATTGCCTTCACTTTCTCAGCAGGAGACCTGGGCTCACTCCTGTCTCTTGCTCTTTGGTGCTCAGCTTCAGCAGGGGGGAAAGTGCCATGCATCACTCAGTAGCAATCCCTCTGAGTTGTGTAAATAGGCGCTAAGGATCAGATTCAGCCCTGAGGTAACTCCATTGACTTTGGTGGCATTACCCCAGAGACAAATGTGGCTCTAAATGGGGACCATCCCAGCTGAAAGGCTGGGAGCTCTGAAGCATTCCTCAGGGGTGGCTGAATGAAACTGGTTGTTGCTTTGGTGTGGGTTTCTTCCTTAATGAGACAGGACATGTATAATCTGTTAATTGGGTTTGTATTTATAGACATATGATTTTGCATGGTTTACTCACAATTTAAGCCATCAGCTCCTGTTTTAAGGAGGTTGAGAGAAGTAAGTTTTTTCATCCATTTATTTAGATTCCTGATAACACAGAGCTTTATACTTTTTTTTTTAAGAAACACGAGGCCTGGATTGAGAATCAGGCTTCGAGGACATTAAAAGGCATGAGGCACAGTCGGGTGCCTCTAAATCTCAGAGGAGAGGGTGTGATTACAGTAGGATCATCATTGGACTTCTGGATCACCAGAATTTATCTACCGTGTTTCTCTTATGAAACCTTCACTTGCTTCTGTGGGGGGGACAGATGAAGATGCAGCTGAAGGGTTAGATACTAGTGCACAGCAGTTGCCGCTGTGTTCTGAGGGGCTGTGGGATGTATGCACTTAACAAGCTGCCCGTTTCAAATGCTCTTTGGCCAGTCAGAATAGTCCCTAAAACCAAAGTATTATCCCTGCATTCCCTTGGGGCTACTAACAAACAGTTAGGTCTGGAAGCAGAAGTCAGCAATATAGGAGTGTTCCCAACCACAACTTCACAGTTACATTTATATGGCAGGTTAAGACCGATGTTAATTTTAAAATGACCTGCTATCTCTGTATCTCCCCTCTCACCAAGCAAGCAGTGTTATGTTTTTAATTCCCTAATGTGTGACCCAGCAGTCCGTATCATCTTACAGAGAGTGAATAGAAAAGTGAAGGGCAGACTGTGTGGTCACTGTTTTCAATATCACCCCTGCTAGCCATTACATCATCCAGCTACTCTCTAAGAGGATTTTCAGCAGGCTTGGCTTCGTTATTAAAATAGTAATTAATTTTTTCCTCTTCACAAAACCCGAAGACCTTCACATGGAGGCCTCAGGAGTGAGGGCAGTTTCCTTTTGAAAGTGGCCTTTCTGGAAGCCATAATCGGCTCTCCAACTTTACAGTACACATGTTCCCCAGTAAATGTGATTAAAGAGCCACACAAAAACTCCCTTGCAGAAAATTAATTCAGTTTCCAGAATAAAAAGTTTGATAAAGTTGTGCAATGCTCCAATGACAACACATAATAGAAGTGCAGAGTTTTATCCTCTTGAAGGATAAATGAGCGGCCAGAAAGGTCTGGTAGTTCCCAGAGTAAAAACATCTGCTACAGCTAATTCACTTTAGCTTTTGATTGTAAAATTCATTAGCCATATCAGGCAGCTGTAGTTTCAAACATGTTGCTAGGAAGTACAGTTTTACAGGCTGGGATGCCGTTTGTTCTCCTCAGCAGTGGCAAGATAGCATGAATGCCCAGTGAAATGCAACCTCTGACAATCCTCAAATAAGGGCTTGAAAATAAAGCTTTGAGGGCAGGGGGTGGGGTGGTCACTACACAGAAAAGGGTGCCGAGGAGCCACCAGATCTTTTCAGCTGCTCATCCCAACTGCCACGTCAATCCCATCTGAAAGCTTTAGCCTTCCTGGAGTTTTGAAATTAAAGCACTTTGTCGATTATAAAGCAAACACCACATGTAAACAATGTGTCAGTATATTTCACTTCTGTCTACTACAGTGCTTTCAAATCTTGATATTTCAGAGTATATTGACATAAAATCTTAGATTAAACAATGGGGAAAAGTGTTTCCATACAGTGTTGAGATTAGAGATGGGCTCAAAACTGGTTCTAAAAAAAAAAAAAAAAAAAAAAAATGGCTCGCTAACTTAAGCATGGCAAAAGCAGCTAACAAGCATGTACCCTAGGCATTTTTCTGCTGGGACATCAAAAGTGTGTCCACTGATAGGACAGGTAATTTGGACTACTCCTCCAAACCGACCCTGAGAAAAGATTAGTTTAATCTGATTTGTGAATCTTAGGATACAATTAAGATAGTAAACACATCACTCCGCTACTCCCCCAAGAGCTCTGCTCAAGCTGACTGACTTTCTGTCCACCTGCCTCATAGCACTAGGTGGCTGTAGTGTCCATACTTATGAGGGCTTTTCTAACTTGGGGAGAGCTCTCAAGGCTATCCCAAAGGGCTCAGGTTTAGTCCATACTGGCAGTTAAAATCTGAATCTGATCCTTGGGATGAGGCTGGAAATTGGTGGTACAATATAAAGATTGTACCATGGTCTCAGTTGGATCATGACTCCTAAACTGGGCTCAGGCATATGCTTATTCCTGTCAGGGTGGTGAATTTTTTTTAATAGTCCACCCTATTAGATTGATGGACCCTGAAGGTTTCCAGGCCTTGCTGAGGGATGAGATTCTTTCATCATTGGACAACTCTATTTTATATTCCTATGCTGTGACTCCAGTGACAGCAAAAAATGTTATTTTCTTCCACTGTACCATTAATGAAGTGTTGTCCTTTGGCACTGTTCAAAGTGGGATGGTAAATCCAGCTTGCTTTAGCTCTAACAGAATGGATATTTTCTCATTGTGCAAAATTATCAAAGCTTTGTTGGTAGCATTTATCGTATCTGGACTAGTTTGACCAACAACCTGGATGCAGTGGTAGGGAAGGATCTTGTAAACACACCAGCAGGGTTGGCTGGAAAACAAAAAGTCCATTTCATGAAAGCTTTTGAGGTTTTGGCATTTAGACCAGAAATTTCATCCTCAACCAGATTAATTTCCCAATGAAAGTTTTTGAAGTAAAACATATTTTGCTAAACAATCTGTTCTGCCTTGCATTTTGCTGTGATACTTGGAGTTCCTTTCCCAGACAGACCTCAAGAAAAGCTTTATGTTGCTCAAAAGCTTGTCTCTCTCTCCAACAGAAGTTGATCCAATGAAAGATATTACCTCACTTGCCATGTCTGTATAATTATGAAGAGTCATGAGAATGGGAGGTTCAGCTGCATATTGAATGCAGCTGGTGGCTTTATATTAAAGCTGGTCAAAAATTTCTACTTCTGAAATTTTTCGACAAAAACAAGGGATTTTCTTTTTAGAATTTTCCCCCTTTGCCCCCATCTTTTGACCAGCTCTAGTTCCAATGAGTACATTACAACAGTAGTATTCTATCCATAATACTGGCTTCCATTTGTTTCCTGTAATCCTTCACAATATTGGTTATGACTTCTAAAGCTATGAATGGTCTAGGGCCTAGTTGCTTGAGAAAATTTCCCTATAGTTGATCATAATGATTAAGAACTGCAGGGTTGTTCTTGTTGGCAATTCCTGGGTTTCCTTCCTTGGGCTGAGCCAGTCAGTGGCCGCTGAGCCGGCAGTGCTCAACTTGGGAAAATCTCCTGGAAGATATGAAAAGAGCAACCGTCCAACATGTGTGTGCAGCATCCTCCACAGATTCATATTGTGGATGCCCCAGTCTGGTTGGTCTTGTCACAATGAATCATGTGACACCTGAACCTGCTGAGCTGGCATGGGAGCCTAAAGCCAAGTAGCTATTCATGAGCCCTAATGAGGTGTGGGAGTTCCTGGCAGTGGCAAAGTCTCTCTCCAGTTTTGTCTGCTACAGAGATCTGATGTCAGATGGATGGAAAGTGTGCAGCACCATCCAGATAGCATTCCTGCTATGCAGTTGAGGTGGGGATACATCCCATATATCCCTGAATAGGGGCAAGTGTGGCATTTGCTGTACCTTAGTGATCAGTTTGTTGGCTGCATGTTGATGCTAGAAGTTAGGTAGAGGAATAATGCTACACTGATAACTATACAAGTCGAGAGTGGGCAGAATTTAATCAAACGGGGGCACATCAGCAGAGAGCAAGCCCCAAACTATTCAGGGTTTGTGCGTTGGCTCCCCCAGTGGATCCTAATAGTTCATTCAGGATTTTCTGATCTTGACCTTTTGAACTACTGTAGAGAGATGACATGTATATGTCAGTGCATGAGCTAGGGTGAGCCTTAGATACCCTGGCTTTGGATTGTGTGCTGATTGCTGACCATTCAAAAAGGTGTTAAACTCAACCCATATTTGCAGTCCTGATAAGATGCAAGCCAAATCCAATCTTTCTTTCTTTGAATTTCTCTTTAAAAAAGTAACTTCAGAAAATAATAAGAATTTGCCCCGAGCCTCACTTCTGAGTCCTCCTCTCTCAAGACACAGGGATGTTAAGTGAGTTCTGCTGCCTGGGGTGGGATTAAGGAGGGGAGGGCCATGGTTACACTTCAGTTCTCCCTATGGAATCTCATAGACTTGAAATCATACCCTTACTTACGCCTCTGGAAACTCACTGAATACAGAGGTGTAATTGTTGTTTGGTCAGCAGAATCCTTTTAGTGGTGATGCTGCACGAGGAAGAAAGAAGTAGCTCGACTCTAAGACTAGGCTGAGTTTGGAGAATTGGCAGTTAGAGACTCTTCCTTTTAATTTGCAACTGAGCAAATCTGAAGAGGATTTAATGAGACACAATAAACAGGAGACCAATAAGACTATTTTCAGCTTCACTTTAAATGCATCATATTCTTGTTTTTTGCTTTTAGTAAAAGGGATCTATAAGTTTTGGTGCATCTGGCTTGACTATAGTACATTTATTTTCTATATGTTTGCATCCTTCAAATATTCCTCACAATATATTTAATAACAAGTGACATCTAAAACCATAGGCCATTGATATTGATGGGGGTGGGATTGGTCCTAGATGAAGAACTGAATAGGTCAATGTGACAAATGGAGAATGCTGAATTTCTGGGTGTGACAAATGAGGCTTGAAAATGGAGTACCACCATGATTTTTATTTCACTTGAACCCAAACTAAACTGCAAATACCTATTCACTTTAATTAGTAGCACAATATAAAAGAAAACAAATCTTGGTTTTCCCCAACTGCTCAAGGAAATATATGCAATGTTTAATTTGACAAAGCCATCAAACAGCAAAATAAATTACACAGTACAAAACAAGACATGTGGTGTAATAACACTGCAAAACTTACAGGCTTTCTAATGTTGATAATACTTCTGTCTCAGAATTTTTCTCCCTCTGTGAATTCAACACTAAGGCATCAGAAATGAAATGGAAGACAAGACAGATCTATCAGTATGTGAAAAGCAGAGGAGTCTGTACAAGATACCAGATAGCTGTTTTCCTTCTGGTAACTTATTAGACATTAGAGATGGATTAAAACTAGAGTTGTGCATCACTGCTCTTTCAGCCTTAAATGTTTTGGAGTTCAGATGAAAAGGGACCAGGATCTTAACCATCCCTGGTGTTTGTTCTGTATATCGAATTGTAACCAATAAGGTTTTGCAAAACTTAATCTACTCTTGTTTTTGCCCGTTTCTGCATTGAAGTTCTATTATTTATAGACTCTAATGATACTGGAGCTGGTTAAATGATGGAAATATGTATTAGACCAGGCGTGGCCAAACTGACTTGTGAGCTACTTGTGGCTCTTTTACAGTTGAAGTGCGGCTTATAGAGTCCCCTATACCCACCCCATTCTCCACCTACCAGACTGGGATGGGAAACTCGGAGCTTCTGCTTGTGGCAGGGTGGTGGAGTTAGAGGATGCTGCCAGCGGGGAGGAGATTGTTGTGGGGGTCAGTACATTTGGCCGCCCCTTTATTAGAAAATAATTACTGGTTGAAAGAATGCCAAAACTCACAACAAATATTACTGAGAACACATTATGCAACCACCTCTAAATGGTATTATGGATCTATCCTTATGGTGAATCTATCTTTTATGGTGCATCAGTCCGGTTTAGAGCATGACTTGTGAACTTTTTACCATTTTACAAAAATCAAAACATCACATTGCTCCCGGAAAAGTAAAGCTCTATTTTTGCCACTTTTTCTGATATTGTGAAACACCTGACCCAAAGTAATTCCTTTGGTATACTGAAATAAAAGAGAAGACATTGACTTGACTTTTTCCATGTACTGTATATATTTTCTATACATCTTTCTATTCAAATTGCATACACATTTTACCCATAAAATAAATTGACTTCAAACTGCTGTAATTTTACTTGCCTGATAACATATTGATTTATTTTTGTATGTTTCCAATAGCCAATTTAGAGATCATGGGCTAGATCTTCATCTAGTATAAATCAGCATAACTCCATTGATTTTAATGGTGCTATGCCGATTTACAGCAGCTGAGGATTCAGTCAAATGCAGTCCAATGCACCTACATAAGTCCCAATAAGTCCCAATGACATCAATGGAGCAAGAAGAGAGTTTTCCTCAGATACGACATATATATATATATGGTGCTAACTTTAACTCTGAAATACACCTATTTTATTTCAATGGTGACTGCAAAGGCCAGAATCCAAAAACTGATCCCATTTACAGTACTGAGTCACTATAGAGTTACTCTAGAGTTAAACTGGTGTAATTGAGATGAAAATCTGTCTCCAAGGTTATCATTTTACCAATACATTGGAGAAGGAAGGAAGAACCTACCAAATAATAACCCTAATCAGGAATAACCCTAACTGGAATATCAAGAAAATTGGGGGGGGCTATATCCCCAGTGACCCTTGTGAAGCAAATACTTACCAACTTTTGCTGTTTCAATGACAGTCAGACTGTGTATTTCCAGTGATAGAAACCTCCTGCTAAGTAAAAAATAAGCAGGAAACATGAATCATGGCACAAGTCCTTTTACTTTGTTATTCAAAAATATAATTCGCATATCACACTGCTTATTAACATAATGGTTATAGGAACATCCCAAAGTTTTTCCTTTCAATGTAGTACTGACAGTAGTAAATTTCTTATTTTATAGGGTATCACAGCAATATGGCCAAAGCTATAGTTTAATTTTACATGCTGTGAGCAAACAACATCTTCACCAGTCTGACTGTTTCCTTCCCTGTGATTTTAAAGAGAAGCACTTATTCTTCTTAAACATGATGTAAAGTCTGTATTATTTGCTGTGGAAGTTTCCACTATTGAAATAATGATTGCTAATATAATTGAGTGAGAACATTCTGTTTCCTAGTAGACTGAGGTCCTGTGCAACCTTGCACATTTAAACAAAATGATTACCAGCAATCACCTACTTGAAATTCCTCCAAGGGTTTTTGTGTATGTGTATGAATACACAGGAACAAAGACAAAATACACATTCTGTTCTATTTTAGTAGTTCTACTTAGGTTTGAACCAGGAAGCTGCAGAATTGGGAACGATCATTTTGTTCTATTTTTCTGAGTTTGATTAAATTAGTTAATTGCCCTGAGATGGAGATCTTGGGATTTACTTGCACGAACTGTGGCAACACAGTACGTGAGTTGCACACAGAAAAAGCTAAATAATCTGTTGTGAGCTACACAAACAAAATGAAACAACAGTCGGGAGCAATTATTTCCAAATGTATGAGCATTTTTAAAAATTCTCTCTGTATCTAGAAGACAAATGCATAAAAGGGTGACTATAGAGGGCCTGATCCTGCAGGCAAAACTCTTAAGGACTTTGATGGCTGTTTTGCCTATGTACAGACTGCAGAATTAGTCCCAATACATCTTAGCCTCAGTGCATGTAATGCAAACTCACGAGTGATATGCTGCATTTGCACAGCCCTCTGCTAATTTAGGCCTTGAACCCATAATAGGATCCAGCCACATGGATCCAATTTAGAGGTGTAAGGTGTATATATATATACATATATATCTATATATACACACACACACACACATATATATGCACTTATGCATGTGCTTAAATCCCACTTATATGATTGGGATTGAAGCATAAACTTAAAGTTGAATTGCTAAACAAGGATGGTCTGCTTAATTGGAACCTTTATATATAAACCTCTTTGGAGAGTAAAATTCATTAAATGGGGAATTGTTTGTCAGATGGGCATATTTACTTGATCTCAGCTCAGAAAATTATGAGGTCAAAAGTGTTAGTATTAACCAAGTCAAAAAGTTTGGAATATGGCATTAGTGTTAATTATCTTCTGCTTTACTTTTATTTTTATTTTATTGATGTAATATTTTCTCTCTAAGGTCTGTTTAGCTCTTTGGTTCTCCCACACCTAGCTAGTATTCAGCCCTTCACAGGTACATGAGGCTAATAGTTCAATCATGGGGGAAGTAGAGGGGGAGATGAAAGGGCAGGAAATGGCTGTCATGGCCCCAAAGGAAATATTTGTAGGAAAAGGAGCACAACAGCAAATAAAGGGCTAATTAATGTCCAATTCCTGCACTGATATACAGACCACAGCAGTAGGCAAAAACCAGCCTGCTGTTCTACTTACTGCTCAAGTATTTTTTTGTGCTGCAGCTCTATGCAAGTATGGGTCAGTGCTTTCAAACTTAAAAAAATTTCCCATCCACTTCTGAATATGAGTTTTCTGTTTAACTGCTAATTTTCTCTTTCCAGTGAGGTTTTTACCTTTTATTTATTTATTTATTTATTTTTGTCAGGGATTAGTTTGTCTGTGCAGATGCTGATTTGCTCTTTGCATCCTGAAATTTACAGCAGGATCCAATGTAACTAGAAATATACTGTGGGCGGTTAGGTGGGGGGAAGACATATTTGATGTGCTAAATGACAAAAGAAAAAAAGAACTGATTGCTCAGACTCAACCTACGTTCTAAAGGGCTTTAATGGCAAATATTACAAGTTATGGTCTAAAAAATACAGTTACACTTAACGTGCTAATTTACTGGCTTTGTCCCACAAAGGACATTGAGACTGAGCCTTCTTTTGAAAAACACAGTAGCAACAGCAGCACTGTTTTTATGTAACATAGCAATTGGTACATATAGCTGACTAAATGTGTTGTTAAAAGAACAACATGAAAGTTGAAAGTCACAAAGGAATGTCATGATGATCAATTATTTCTGGTGTTCAGTATCTGAGAATCACATCTTAAGGTAAAATGTTATTTGCTGATGACTGAATGCCAGAAATAATAATCTGACATTAAGCTTTTGTGAATCTGACCAAATGAAAGCCTACAAAGGGAATTTAAGGAGCAGTCAGAGTGCACTCATTTCATGAACGCACAGCTTTTAGAATATAAATGTCTGGAATATTACTCATTAGCCTGCAATCAGAAGGGGAACATAATAGTTATTAAAAAAACAAAACAAAACAAAAATACCCCTACCTAACTGTACTGAAACGGCATTAAAGATATGGCTTCAACTAACAGAAGTCAGAAAACGTAGCGTCGGGGTTGAAACATCTTCTTTACTATGCACTGTTGTTCCTGATATCTCAGGGCTATATGAACACAGCGGGTGATGTGATTTGCTACACAGTGTGTATTGCATACCTTAGGCATAATGAGGGTGGAATGTTAGTGGGTATGTCTGCATTGCAACAAGACATCTGCAGCTGGCCCGTGCCAGCTGACTCGGGCTTATGGGGCTCAGGTTAAGGCTCCTAGAGCCCAGGCTCCAGCGCAAGCCCCAAAGTCTACACAGCAGTTAAACAACCCCTTACCCCGAGCCCAGTGAGCCTGAGTCAGTTGGCATGGGCCAGCGGCAGGTTTTTAATTTCAGTGTAGACGTACCCTGTATGAACACTGATGCTCCATTTATCATGCTTGGGGGAAAGAGGAAGGAAACTTTGTATGCTGGAAAAACAATTTGAGTTCTGTAGCACTTTAAAGACTAACAATTTTAATTTCAGCAGGCATAAGCTTTCGTGAGCCTCAGCTCACTTCCTCAGATGCAGTTGGTAGAAATGATACAGCAAAATAGGAAACATAGAAAATATATATTTTCTATGTTTCCTATTTTGCTGTATCATTTCTACCAACTGCATCTGAGGAAGTGAGCTGAGGCTCACGAAAGCTTATGCCTGCTGAAATTAAAATTGTTAGTCTTTAAAGTGCTACAGAACTCAAATTGTTTTTGCTGTATACAGACTAACATGCCTACCCCTCTGGAACTCTTTGTATGCTGGGATTTCTAAAGGAAATCGTTTCACAGTTTTAATCCTGGCAGCAGTACAAGATACAGCTATACAAATAATTATATTCCACAAGCATGTAGAAGTGTGTATGTGTCCCTGCTTCACATTAGCAAATTCATTTGAGATTAAATTGTTTGATGCTAGCCAAAGTCAAGCACGGTTCCAGCGATATGCGCCAGTCTACACTGCTTAGTGAATCATGTCTCTCTTTAATCTCTGGCCTTTTCTATGCTAGAGAAATGTGACATCTCACCACCATGAGGTCTTCCTAGCACGCTAGGAATACACCACTTCCACATAAATTTGCTCGCAATGGTACACAAATGTTACAACCAATATTTGTATTGCTCTAGCAAGGATAACCACTGGTTTGTCCTTCACCATGCCAAGAGCAGTATCAGTGTAGATGGACATCACTGGCTTAATAGCCCCAATGTTGCAAAGAATCCTCCCCCTATCATTCCGGAGTCTGGTGTGCTGGGGTCAGCTTGGCTGGAATTCACTTAACAGTATGAATAGTAATGCACAAAACTTGGATCTCAGTTGTCTACTATTAGCATGCTATGCAGCTGGCAAAGTACACCAGCTGCCTAGCCAGTGTCAAGTATTTAATTTGCTTCCATGATGAGGTTTTCATAATCTAAGTTTCAGTCTCTGTTGAATTTCTACTGCTGAATTATAATAAAACCCTCTCCTCAATTTGTTTGGATGGGATGAAGATGGCACACTTGAAGTAAAGATTAATAAAAATTAAAATGGCACCCAGAAGCTTTTATATGCAAAATTCATGTTGATTTGGGGCCCCGTTCTGACATCCTTAGTCTCGGAAGTACTTTATTCCTAGACTCTTTGGACCGTGTTCTTCACAATCTTGCATATTTTGTAACAATTTGCACCTCTGTAAAGTTAGCGTAAAGTGGTGTAAAACATTAGCCAATCCGAATTACCCACTCACTTACACCAGTGGTAGCATTTTACACCCATTTTGTACTGACATAAATGACTAAGTTTCTATAGCTTTGAAAAGCTGGACCAATTCACTTGTACAACTTCATTGTTGTCACATGTTACACTTGTACAATTCCACTGAAGTCAATATTCACTTCTCTTGAAGTCAGTCAGTGGGATGTGAATTAATTGATGGAAAAAATTGGACTTTTGTGTTTATAATAGTATAAAAAAGATTCAAACATCATTGGACATCTTTTTATCCCACACCCCCTTTTCCACAAAAAGGAAATCCAAAATGTAAGGCCAGGAGTATAATCAAGAACTTCTGATCCTGTTTTTCTCTCTGAAAAGACAAGTTACTTTTCTTTTTGTTATTTTAATCTTACAGATTAAAAAAAGAAGATAAAAAAGATCTGCGGAGCACTTTAGTAAAGTAGATTAGGATTTTTCACCTTTCAAGAACAATTGCAATTCTGGTGAGGCACCTTTTGAAATTGTCTCTATTTGAGTTATTGCTTTGACACTGGGAGTGGTTTTTCAAAGGATGAATACTGAGGTTCAATAAACTTCATTTCCTGATGTCAAATGTATTGATGAAATTGAAGTGAAAAGCATGTGAGAGATGAAATTTCTTTCCCAGGCTATGGGATGTGCCTCTGATTGCTATGATGGCTCCTCCTCTGACAGGAATTCCCACAAGCTGGATAAGCACAGTCATTCTAGGCTTAGACTGGCTGATAAAATATACAGTTCATTTATATGTTCCCCTATCATACAAGGGACTGGCAAAATTCACAGATAAACATATCACTAGAGAAGAAAGTTTTAATAAACAAGTATGAATTTTGCTTTTGAACAGTCAGCACATTTTACCGGCATTAGAGGCTCTAAACCATGCAACTATGCTGCAGATATTCTCTTTTTAGACTGAGATGTATTCAGAATGGCAAGCATTAGTGGGACATATGAAAACTCACAACTCAACAGGTCTGATAATCCATCCAGTATTGAATGGGAATTTGTATCATTGCCCAACACACAAGCCCAAAACAAGTACAGATTTTAAGGGGACATCATTTCAATGCATGGCTATTTAACTCATGTGGATTTGGATTTCACATAGACTTTTGATATTTCTAGTAAAACATTACCTACATAACCACTATCATGAGATGTAGCCAAACATGCTATCTCTGGGCAATGGGATTATACTTTTTTTTTAAAAGGCAAGCAGTCTAAAGAATGATTTCCTACCTCTTAAAGAAGATGGAGTTACACTATGGGAAACTACCAATGAATTAAAACAAAACAAACAAACAAAAGTATTCCATTGACATTCACAGGTTTTTCTCTCCCACCACTTCTATAAAAGAGTAAGTAAAATAATTCCAGTTCATAAGTATGTTAAATCGCCTTAGAAAGAAGTGTATTTAACATCTACACTACTTGGAGATGTGATTATCATCAGATGGTAGTTCGGAGCATTATGTGTCTGAGCTGTAAAATTGTCTAAGACAGAGTCTTTTGAAGGAACAGAAATTGATTATTGAATTCTCTTTCTGAGTGTAATACATATATGTGTAAGCTTGACTCTCGGAGGAAGAATGGTCCTGAGGTTAAAGCACTGGGCTGGGGCCCAGCTCTGCCATCGACTTTCTGTGTGAACTTGCTGTCACTTAGGCTAGTCACTTAGGTCCCAATCCAGCAATACACATAAACCTATGTTTAGCTTTAAGTGTATGAGTAATCCCATTGACACCATACTGAGTTATTTGTCTTACATCTAGATAGATAGGTATATAGCCATCATGATCACAGCATTTGAGTCCTTTACAAATACTAAGGAGTTTGTCTTCCTAACACCTCTGAGAGGTAAGGAAGTATTATCATCACTATTTTTCAGATTGGGAATTGAGGCACTAAAAGATTAAGGCCCTGATCCAGCAAAGCATTAAGTTTATACTTTAAACATGTGAGTAGCCCCATTGAAGTCAATATTGAATCACTAACTCAGCATAGTTCGCGCCACAGTCTCTGCTTGTGTATACTGGCAGACTACAGTGGATCTACACTGGTTTACACCAACTAAAAATTTGGCCCTAATATTTCAAGATGCCCTCTAAACACCTACCTGCCTTAAATGGAATGCTTAAAAATGCTCCTGGAAAGGTTGTTGAAAATTAATGATGAATATTGCTCTACCTTTTAAATATAATGTACAACAAAACATAAAAAAGTGGTTGAACCTTGCGTCTGTGGCTAGTAGTAGTTAAAACAGTAACTGTACATATCCCATAAAATATGAAAATATTCTATAGGATATTAAATGAATATACATCTAGGACAAAAATCTGACATGTCATAAACATATGAGACTCAAATCCTCATCTGGTATAAATCGATGCAGAGCCACTGACTTCTAGAGTTTCACCTATTTACATCAGCTGAGGAACTGGCCCACGGATTAAGCTATTCCATGTGCCACCAAGGACACTTGCAAAAAACTGCTACTTCATCGATCACATGCTAAATTCCAGTAGACCAGATTGGCTAAGCAATTTAAATAGCCAAATGAAACGTAAGCTCAGGTATTTGAACCCAAGGATATGCAAGAAAATTGGTGTTGTTCCTTTCAACCTCAAACTGAGAAGATTATGATTTCATTACGTCATGGATATTTCTTGCAGTAAAGTCATAATAAGTTGGAGAGAGACCCCAGTAGACTGATTTACATATATTAAGAATACAGGGTTGGTTAATATAGTTACTAATTACACACACAAAACTATGCTAAAAGAATTTTTTTAAGATTGCAAATCAAGCACTCAAAATGTCAGAATTAGGATTGCCTATATATAAATACAAGGAATATGGGGCATAATTAAGAAGAACTGGTAGTCTGAGTACAGAAGTTAAATTATTACTTAATTGGCATCATAGAGACGTGGGGGGACAAATCTCATGACTGGTCTATTGCTATACAGGGACATAGCTTGTTCAGGTAGGGAAAAAAGGAAATACTGCATTATACATCAAGAATGTACACACTTGTTCTGAGGTCCAGAAGGAGGTGAGAGGCAGACCAACTGAAAGTCTCTAGGTGAAAATAAAAGGGGAAAAAAACAGGGGTGACATCACGGTATGGTTCTACTATAAGCCACCAAATCAGGGGGAGGCGGCGGATGAGGCATTTCTAGAACAAATGAAAGAAACATTGAAAACACTAGACCTGGTAGTAATGGGGGTCTTTAACTATCAGATATCTGCTGGAAAAGTAATATAGCAAAAAATAAAATCTCCAATAAATTCTTGGAGTGTGTTGGAGACAGCTTTTTGTTTCTGAAAGTGAAGGAAGTAAGGAGGGGATTGGAGGGAGGCATTTTAGACTTGATTCTGACCAAAAAGGAAGAATTGTTTTGGAATCTGAACATGGAAGGCAATTTGGATGAAAGTGATCATTAAATTATAGATTTCATGATTCTAAGGAAGGGAAGGAGAGAGAGCAGTGGAATAAGGACAATGAACTTGAAAAAAACTGAGTTTAACAAATTCAGAGAACTGGTAGGTAGGGTCACATGAGAAGAAAATTGAAGGGAAAAAGGAGTTCAGGAGAGCTGGAAGTTCTTCAGCAAGACAGTATTAAAGGTGCAACAACAAACTATCCTGATGTGAAGGAAAGATAGGAAGAATAGTAAGATGTCAATACAGTAGTATCAGGAGCTCTTTAATGACCTGAAAATCAAAAAGGAATCTTACAAAAAGTTTAAATATGGACAGATTGCTAAGGAAGAGTACAAATAAATAGCACAAGCATGTAAGGACAAAAATCAGAAAGGCTAAGGCACAAAATGAGTTGCACTTCACAAAAGACATAAAAGGGAAGATGAGGTCGTGTAAATACATTAGGAGAAAGAGAAAGACAAAGGTGTAGGTCCAGCTCTTAGTATGGAAGAGAGCTAATAATGGATGACATCAAGAAGGCTGAAGTGTTTAATGCCTATTTTGTGTCAGTCTTCACTAAAAAAGTTCATTGTGATCAGCTGTTTAACAGAATTAATATTAACAAAAAGAGGAAAGAAACACAAGCCAGAATAGGGAAAGAACAGGTTAAAGAATTTAGTTAAGTTAGATGTATCCAAGTCAGCAGGGCCTGACAAAATTCACCTTAGTACTTAAGGGACTAGCTGAAGCAATCCTGGAGCTGTTAGTGATTATCTTTGAGGGTTCCTGGAAGATGGGTGAGGTCCCCAGAGGACTGGAGAAGGGAAAATATAGTGTCTATCTTTAGAAAGAGGAACAAAGAGAATCCAGGAAATTATAGACAATCAGTTTAACTTTGATATCTGTAAAGATATTGGAACAGATTATTAAATAATTAATTTGTAAGCACCTAGAGGATAGGGTAGTAAGTAATAGCTAACTTGGATTTGTCAGGAACAAATAATACCAGACAAAACTAATTTCTTTTTTTGGTTACTGCCCTAGTAGGTGGTTGGTGGGGGGAAGGTGCAGGGAAAAGAGAAGTCAGAACTTCAATAAGAGGTTCTGGAGAAGCTGGAAGAGGAGTTGCAATCTTACTCATCCTACACAGTTGTGTGCAGGGCAGGGTCTCTCTCTTGCCATAAAAGGAACAGGTGTCAGGGGAATTCATGAACCACACCAAGTACATCATGGCTTTGTGGAAGAACTAATATCCCTGGCAGGCTGTGGAACCAGAGTGGGGTATGGGAGTTCCTTACCCACCTCAGGTGGCAACAGGTCCCGTTACTTGGTTTTGGGGCAGGACACAAGGGCAAGGAAGTGGATAGTATGAAGCATGAGCATGTACAGATGTTCTCTGGGCACAGGTCAGAGGCAGACCAGCTGGATGACATGCAGTTGGCTCAGATGGCATATCAGGATAGGCCAGGAAGGGTTGTGGGGCAGTATTCCAATGATGAATTCCATTGGGCCAAGGTGAGGAGTGGACAGGGATCCCTCCTGCAGGATCCACTCGGGAAAAGTGAGAGAAGCAGGAGGCAAGGTTGCTCTCACTTCCTGGAGCACATGATAGGGGATACATAGGGTGGATAGCTTCTTGAGCTAGCCAAGCGGTCCACCCAGTTGCTCCAATTATAGTCCAGGAGGTCTGAGTCCAGGGGCACAAGGCAGGACCATCCTCCAGCACACCAAGAGGGACTTCACCGTCTGCACATGGAGATGGGGCTTATGCAGCAGGGGTTCTGTGATGAGTTCCTCCCCCTTGGCGGCCACTATGAACCTGGTCGCTGAGATTAGCATAGAGGTCCTGAAGAGGTCCTGGTAAAAGACTAGCAGCTCAGAGAGGTCTCAGGAAAGACCTCTCAGATGGAGATAAAAGAGCTGCCAGTCATACTGAAGCCCTTGGAGGCACTGGAGAAAGACATGATCCATGCCGGTCTCCCTACACTGTAAAGGAGTCTCTACAGGCCCTGAAGATGTGGCCCTGGCTGTGAATGCAGGACATTGGCAGAGACTCAGTGCAGCCCCAGCCAGAAAAATCCCAGAATCTTCTTCTGGAAGAAGCCAGGGCTCAGGGTGCTGAACCAGTGCCACAGCATGCCCTCCCCTGATGGGAAAGGCACTGATGCAGCCCTGTCCACCTTTCCAACCAGTCAGACACGCTGGCCTCTAGATCAGTCTAGTTCTCCAGCAGGGAGGGATCATTGGCAGAAAGGTGCAGTGGACCTGCACCTCCCTGGATGGCATGGAGTGCAGGTGGCAGCAAGTGAGTCTGCCATCCATCCCTGACCATCAGGCCAGAGCTTTTGACCCAGTTGATCCAAGTGGAAGAGGCCGCTGAATAGATGGTTTGGCAAGCTTTCACCACGACAGATCTCCCAGGTCCTGGGCATACAATGACCAGACCACCCGCAATCCTGTCATCCTCTTGCAGAGGAGATGGAGGAAGGGCTCAATAGTGATGGTACAGAGCTAGCCAGACAGTGGGCAGCTCTGACATACCTATGACCAGTTGAGCTTGACCAGACACTCTGCAGAGGCATACAGAACATGTATGGAAAATGGGTGAGATCTGAAACCAAACACCTGCAGAGTGCCAACGAGATACCAGTGATCCACCCTGTCAAACACCTTCTCCTGGTCCACGGAGAGGAGGGCAAGTCACAGACTGTCTTTATGTGCTAGATGGAGTAGCTCCCAGATCAGATAGAGGTTATTGAAGATGATCTGGTCTGGGACAGTGTAGATCTGGTCAGGGTGGATCATGTCCCCCGTCATGGACTGTAGCCACATCAAGATGGCCTCTGTTATGAACTTATAGTTTATGCTGAGGAGTAAAACTGGGTGCCAAGTCCTTGGGTTGCAGAGGTCCCCGTTCTTAGGCAGCAGGGTAAGCATAACCTGCCTGCATGACAGGGGAGCACCTCACTCCCCAAGGATTTGGCCTAGACAGAAGAGAGGTCTGGGCTGATGACATCCCAGAATGCATGACAGAACTTCACAGACAGCCCATGGATGCCCAGAGGTATGTTGGTGGGCATCAAATGGAGGGCTTCTGAGAACTCTGTTAGAGTGAGAGGTTGCTCTAATGGTCCCGGTCATCCACACTGACCATGGAGAGTTCATCCCACAGGACTCCACAGGCATCTGTGTTGGTCAGATCTGGGGAGACGAGGCTAGCGTAGAAGGCCATACCCCTTCCCTGCATCTCCTCTGGGTCCATGAGGGGCACTGTCCTCCACCAAAAGGCAGCTGACATTTTTTGGTACCCTTCTTTTTCTCTAGGGTTTGGAAGAAACAGCATTCAGGCAGGAGTATTTGCATCCCTCCCTCAATGATTGCAGAATCCAGCACAGAACCACCCTTACCACAGTATCCATCTTGGCCCTGACACAGAAGTGAGTGACGAAGGGAGTACAGCAGTCCCTGGTGAAATGAGGTAGGGGAATACAAATAGAATCATAGAAGTGCCCCAGAAAGAAGTGCCCCAGAAAGCCCTGGCCCCAGCTGCTCGGCCCTAGCTGTCACCTTAATGAGCTTGGCAGTCTCAAGCATGATGCCATCTGCAGCTAGGCAGATGAGATGGGTAAGGAGCTCCCCACACAGTAGAGCAGGGCCAGTGTCCCAGGTTCTGAACTGGGAAAGATGAGAAGGAGGAGGATTACTGCAATGGACTTGTTGCCCAGATCAAGGAACACTGGCAGATTTTTATTCTTCCCTCAAGGGGGAGATGCTGGGCCTGCGACTTATGTTTGCTGTGATTTCCTGTGTAACCACTACCCTGCCCTCCATGGTGTCATTGTAGGGCTGGCCAGCAGGGGTGTATCCAGGCGGCAAGGGATATGGGATCAGGGCTTAGGGAGGCAGGGAAGGGGCAATAGAGGGAGGAGTGATGTCCCCCAAGATGGACCCTCTCCCAGGCTCCCTGATATTACTGCCATCCACTTCTCTCTGAACCCCACCTTATGGCTTTTATCAGCAGCAGGGTCCATCCACTTAGCTGGGAGTGTTGCATGGATGGTGCCCCCAGCACCCAAGTGGAATCATTGGCTGGTTTAGAAGGAGTGGGAACTGAGTGGAAAGATCACTACGGTGGCCGGGCCAGTGGCGTCCTGAGTGTCTGGGGACACCCAGCATCCCTCCTTGACAAGCCAAGGGACAGCTCCTCTAGACATGCCCTGAAGCCTGGCAGAGGAATCACCAAGCCTCCCCCAAGGTCACCTCCAAGCTCTCACCACCATGTGCCGCTGCCGGCAGCTGGATGGTAATTTGCTAGAGTGATGAGAGGATGGAGTCCTTACAGTGGGAAAAGGCTCATTGTGGAGACCAACTTCCCCAAGGTAGAGAGGAGAAACAGAAGGGCAGCATTGAGGAGGAAGGGCAGGATGGAGGTCAGGACCACCCAAAAGCTCAAGTCCTCGAGGAACTCAAGGGGGACAAATAGGCCAAGATCACTGTGACCCTTTTGTACCTGAAAATGCCAAGGTCAGGACAGGCTGTAAAAGGAGAGCAAATTCTCCCAGCACTGGTGGTTGGCACTGAAGTCAGACTTCCCAACCAGCCACAAACAGTGCTTCTGATTCCCCACACTGGTTATCAAGAAGCCAAAATAAAAATATACACAGCCCCCTTTACTGCATTTCAGTCTCTGGCTTCCAATCAGCCACTAGGTCCAGTAAAGAGACCAATTATTTAAAACTCTGTGATCTTTACCAAAAAGGTTTCTCCCGATCCCAAAGGGTCAGCCGCAGTACCAGATCAATATAAGTTTGGATCTTACCCAAACTACCATGCTGCCAGCCAATCCTTTAGTAACTAAAACTAGAGGTTTATTATAAAAGGAAAGAAACAAACTATAAGAGAAATATTAAAGGATTAAAGCAATCACATACATACAAATAACTGGAAAGTCCATATATATCAGGTTTCTAATAGAATTGTGGAGTTTGCAGGATTATATAGTCCCTCTGGTGTACATCCAGTACCTGGATGGGTCTCATTCCTTTGTTTCACAGTTTCAGTTCAGTTGTAGATAAATTGATCCAAAGGTAGGTGAAGACTGAAGACAGAAGACAGACTAAAGACAAAATAGATGTCGGGCAGCTGCCTTCTATGTCCTTTGGTCTTTGCCATGCTGCCTGTGGATTTTACAGGAATAAGATGGAGTCCAGAGTCACATGAGTAAGTCCTGGTGACTCATCAGGTATAACCCTGGCTTCTCCCCCGGGCCTCTTGTACCTGTGAATTTCTTAATGGGCCATTAAGCAGGCTAGTGCTGCAACCATCCTGTCTGGGGTGTTGCCCAGAAACAGCACGATTTGAAATACTGATATATTAACCATATCCATAACTTCCATTGCACATATAACACATGAACATAAACATTATCATCTTACTTAGCATATTATAGCCTTTCTAACAGTACCTCACACAGCATACCTCATACGAATTATTATGATTTTGACCTACTGATGTTAAACAATATAATAAATGCCCCCCCCCCCTCCAATCCAGCCAGGGTGACAATGACTTTCACCACTGCCTCCTAAAAAGCAGCCTCTAATGCCAGAATGAAGACAACCTGCCCATACAGCTTGGCTGGCTGAGGCCCCCACCACCTGTGCCAAAGCCCTCATAAAGGTTTTGACATGGGGCAAGGCAGCGACCAGGAGACTGTGCCTCCTGATCAGAGTGGGGCAGGGACTTCGTCTGATGTTGATGGTAGAGGAGCCAACGACAGCAGTAGTGGCAGTGGTGGGCATAGGGGCCATGGCAGATGGCAATGGGGTGGAAGGTGGGGACACAGTATGAAGAAAGTGTACCGAACAGGGCAATTATGGAGTAATCTTCCCCTGTCTTCCACTCACAGCTTCTGGTAGTCAGGACCCAGAAAATCTGACACTGGACGACTACTGGTGTCATAGGTAGATGCTCCATAGTCTTGTGATCAGTCCAGAGCGGTTGCGAGCCCCCATGGGGAGGTGCTACCATTCATTGAAGGTGGCCCTGGAGGCCAAGAGTTCCTTGTCCCACATGTCATAATTTCTTTCAGAAGTCAATTTCCAAGAGAACAAGGTGCTGGGATGAAGCAACTGGTGAGGTCTAGTAAATTGAGAGAGGATTGCACCTATTTCAAAGTCCAAGGCGTCGGCCTCAATTATAACAGCCTGTGGGGTCTAGATGGGTTAAAATGGTGGCAGAAATCAATGCCTTTTTCAAGCAGTTGAAAGCCACCTACATGCAAGTGAGCCAGGTGATCTTAGCTCCCTTCTTGAAGTGGAATGCTATAGGAGCTACCAGGTTAGAGTATCTTTGAATGAATCACTAGTAAAAATGTGCAAATCTAAAGAACTGCTATACCCCATGTATATTTGAGGGCACCTTTCACTCAGAGATGGTGGCAAATCTGACTGGTGTTCATAGCGAGTTCCACCAGGGAAATGACATAGCCTAGAAACTCCACAGTATCCTTGTCAAATTCTCATTTCCCAGGTTTTGCATACAATTGATCTTGGCAAAGTCAATCAAGAACAGTGCACCTATGGTGGTCACAGAGTTTTTGATTCTTTGAAAAAAAGAAAAGATCATCTAAGTAGACGATCACAAATTGGTCAAGGATGTCTCTGAAGACATCATTCATAAAGTACTGGAAGGTACTTTATATAACTGGGTGTTATATAAACTAAATGGCATGACCAAATATTCAAAATGGCCATATCTGGTCAGAAATGCTGTCTTCCATTCTTTCCCCTGCTGAATTCTGACCACTCAGGCTGTATGCTGCATACAAGTCTGGTTTCATAGAGATCTAGGTCAAACGGATTCTTTCCAGGAGTTTGTTTATGAGAGGGAGAGGATATTGACTGCAGATGGTGATCTTGCTGAGGACTCAATAACTGACACAAGTTTGGTGGGAGCCGTTCTTCTTAGCAACAACAAAATTGGCGTTCCACTAGGGAAGTCAAGGGATGGATGAACCCCCCTCCTCAGATTTAACTCAAGGTAGTCCGGAAGGACCTGCAGCTTCGGTTCAGATAGGATATAAATGATCCCAAAAGGGACCTTTGTTCCCGATTGAAGGTTGATTGGATAATTGTAACTGTGATGAAGAGGTAAAGTGTCCACTCTCTGTTTGCCAAAGCTCTTGGCATATTCTAGGTACTTGGAAGGAGTTCAGGGCACTGCTGATTAATCTTTGGTTTCTGACTCTGGATCCTTTGTGGGATAGAGCACACCACAAAATGTGACCAGCCATTGACTAGAGCTGGGACAGTATGCTTGTTGGCACCGCAGGGAACTGAAGAGTATAGATCACAACCACCAACTGATTTGGGATTCATGAATGACGAGCCAAAGGATATTAAGAATGATCAGTGAATGAAGAAGACACAGAACTGCAAGATCTCTCAGTGACCCCCAAGGGTAATGACCTGCAGGGTGGGCTGTCTGTTATGTGATGAGGTCTGACTAGTAACTACGGCTCTGACCTAGCCACTAGGCCTGATGCCCGCTGCAACCACTAAGCTAGACTGTCCTCTTGTCTTCCGAGTCAGCTGACACAGGGATGCCCACTTCAGGGGCTCTCCCTTGAACAGGCTAAGTACTAATCCCACTTGGGACTGATCTCTGGGGTACAACTACGGACACAACACAAACTGGAGGTGACATAGGTTAAGGAATCCATGAAATTTAGCACAATCCCTGTCAGTCTTATCAGGTAAGGGCAGCTTAGGCTCCTGGACAGTGGATGTGAGAGTTCTTGGGAGACAAGACACTGTCTGGGCTCGTACCTGAGCATGGAGGACCACGTTCTACTCATGTAGCTTGGCAACCTGAGCCTGCAGTGCCTGTAGGAGCCCAACCGTGTCTGAGAAGGTGGGTTGGGCTCCTGCTGGGGCCATTCTGGCAAAGTCCCAATTTATCTTGTAGGGGATGCTCAAACTGTCACACGCTGAGGTATAGGTGGTATTACCTAATAGTCAGAGCAGAATCAGGGGGCAGAGCCATGGTCAGGAGACTAACCACTGGTTGGAGCCAGGCATCAAGGGCCAGAACAGAACCAAAATAACAGAGCCGGAGTTATGGTCAGGAGACAAGCTAGTGGCCAGAGATAGGAGTCAGGAGTTCAGAGGCAGGCAGGGACTAGGGCTGAAGCTGAGCTAGCAAGGGTTGGAGCAAGGGCTGAACAGGAAGCAGATCTGGCACAGCTGTGGGCGTGGAGTGCATTGAGCAGCCACAGTGCTGCTGTTGTTACAGGACTTAGGTGGGTGGTCTGTGGGCTCTTCTGACCAATCAGGGAGCACAGTCTCTTAGTGAGGGTTTATTGGGCTCAGACAACTCATTGGATTACTAGGCAACTGAGGTGAGAGGTAACTGAGTTCCTGACACCTTCTCTCTTATTCTGTAGTTACTTAGTTTCCTTAAGAGCCTGTGGTAAGGGACCTTGTCAAAGGCTTTCTGAAAATCCGAGTATGCTATATCAACTGGATCCACATGCTTTTTGACTCCCTAAAAGAATTCTAATAGACTGGTAAAGCATGATTTCCCTTTACAAAAGCTGTTATGTGTTCCTAATTTTCTGGGTGCCTGACTTGATATCTTGGGGTCTGATTTGCAGAAGTGGTGAGAACTTTCATTTGCAACTGAAGTCAATGGAAGCTGTGCTTTCAACATATAAAATACTCTGAAAAACCTGGACCTAGGCACCTGAAATTAGATACCTGAAATTAAGAACATAAAAACTGTCATACTGGAGCAGATCAATGGTCCATCTAGACCAGTATTCTGTCTTCTAACAGTGGCTGGTAAAGTTAATGGATACTCTTGACTCTCAATGTCTCAATTAAGCATCTGCAAAATGGTGAGAATACCAACCTCTAATCCCATAGAAGTGATTTGAAAGCAAATTCATTACTGTGTGTGAAGCCCACAGGAAATTAATAATTCTGTCTTTCGAACACGGTTTGAATAGTGTGCAGTAAATAAGTCTTGGGTCTGTCTGCATCACCTTACTTCCCAGTCTTTGTTACCATGTGCTCAGTGCCATTGGAGATGCAGCTTTTAGGGACAAACAACCCCTGCCCCCAAAACCTAAGTAACATTTTGCCATTTATGCTGCTTGATTACTCTTTGCATTTCACTCATCTTGGACAATGAAACAGATTGGGCATTATCACTTTTGTTCTAGTTAATTCTCTTTCTGTTGCTAGTGTAGTACCACTACACTGAGTTTCAAAACACTGTCCAGAACAATCAATACCTCAGAGAAGAAAGTTGAACTAAATTAAGCCAGAGAAGATAGTGCTTTTGCATGGATCTAACCCATGGAACAGCCTACTCAGTTCAAATATGATCAATCTGATCTGTAAATTAAACAGGAAATTCCTCAAAGTGTGAAATATTCAAGCAAAAGAAAACCGACCTGTCAAAGACTGAGAAAAGTTCCACCAGACAAGACTTCACACCAGTTATAGCAGAAAAGCTAATGTTCTTGGCCTCCATTACTACTTCAGCCTTTGACATAATCCCATTAGTGTAAGATTTTCTGCCATCATTACTGTTATTTCTTGCCCCTGTAGGTTGCATCTACAACTTCTCATCTATTCTCCAAAGTGGCCCATGTGACATTGTATAAAAAGAGAGAGTTGGAAGATATCATATTGATGGTTAAGGACACGGTCTCTGTGGGAATTTGGTTTGCTTGCAAGGCAGCTTCTTGGTTCTGGCTAGGTGTGGGACCATGAAATCAGAAGCACCAAAAGAAAGAGTTACTTCAGGAAAAGCTACTTTCACACTTCTGACCCAAAAATAGCAGAGAAAACCTTTTTAAATGACATTTTTGGACAGGTGACTTTTGGGCTCATCACCATGTCAGATGTGATGATTTTACCATGAAAGACGTTTCAGGTCTGCAATGCTGAAGCACCAACTCTGACATGTCTTCTGTAAAGTTCTCTACATAACTGTCTCAGGATGGTGAGTATGGGTACCAGCCATAACAGGTATTTTCTTATGCATAGATAATGGGCTTTGCAGGGCAGGTTTTCTCATAAGCTATCTCACAAAAGGCTTTGACAGGTATGAGTCACCATAGCGGCCTGTTCCCGTTGGCATGAAAATAAAATTCTTAAACATAATGTTCTTTTCTTCTCTTTCCCACACCCAATCTCCTTTTCTTTAGGGCAGCTTGTAACAGTGCTTTTAAATTAAGTGCTACCATGTGCTACTTGCTTCAAAGATTCATCCTCCATTCTAGTCCTCTTCCCGCTGCCCCCAACTTGTTCTCATCTGCAAACGTGTTTGCATTTTGAAAGATAAATTAGAAGCTGTGGGTGTCCAGGGAAGCCTGCTTCCTCTATAGGAATGTGATTAGACTCAACCAGTGGAAAGTGCAGCTACTTAATGCTTCCTAATCTATGAAAGGATAGGGAGCTCCTAGGAGATGTCAATCATGTTTAGAAAAAAAAAAAAAAGATTAACATTCAAAGGGTTAAAATCAAGCTGACTTCTGAATCCTTCATTCTTCCCTTTCCCTGAGTTAATGACAACTGGGACTGTATGACTTATGGCATTACTTCAGCTTGTTTTCATAGTCTGCCAGTGTCCAGGAAAGTGTGGAGCAATAATATTGCAGTATTTATTCGGAGACAATATGCAGTCATTGCTGGACTGGGGAAGTCATGCCATGTTTATCTTCACAGATTTAGTCAGCTGGGAGATGAATAAGAGCCTAACTTGAACAAGCAAACATTTGCCTTCTTTTCCACAATGCAGTTATTTCACTTTGCATGGCTGAAGACATAAATCTTTCTTTGGTGGCAAGCAAACAGCTTCAGATACATGGCACTAGCTAGGCTTCACAGGACATCAGCTGAATACTTGTGACCCTGAATGTTCAAGAAAACAACCATAATCCATCTTAAAACAAAAAATGGCAACTGTCTTATAATGCTTCAGCGACAAACAATAAAAAGCTGTGAACTGGCCTCTAACTATATATCAGCTTAAAAATGACTTCCTATCTATTGTTCTGTTCACAAAGGGAATGATAGGAAATTATTGATTGTAGCAACTTATTGTTACAGTGCAAATATAGAAATAAGGGTTCCAAACAAGTATAAATCAATTTAACTTCTATTGAAGCCTTTGTGTGGTGAAAGCAAATGTTTCAAAAAATCTCCCATCCAGTGTGAAGATATAGTGATTTCATTGTTATTTTTTGGATGTAGGAATTAAAACATTCTGTCCACCCATATATCATCCTTGAAAGCTAAATATTTTGAGCATCACAAAGAGAAGGAACTATCTGAAAGCCTTGATCCTGCATGTCCTTGTGAAGTGCACTCCAGAGTGAGCAAAACTGTTCCATTCCCAGAGACAGATTAAGGAATACTCCATACTCCAGAAGGGACCACCTTAAACCAGAAATCATCACATACTCCCACATGCTTGAAAGAAAAAAAATTAGGAAACCTACTTGGCGATCATGCAAGAAACCAAAACAATGATCAAAAAAACCTGATGACTGCTATCCAACATAAAAACACAAAAGTGGAACCAACTACAAGTCCACAACCTACAGATCATCACCTCTGGGAGGAACCATGGTACCAGGATTCATCACATGGACACTAAATGACATTCCAACATCAGTTTATCAAGATTACCCCTAACCTGAGCTGAACTATTTGTGCTCTCCGTAGGACTTCTGCCCTATGACAGAATCTGATACCATACTAACATGTGGAGAACTCAAAGAATTCTTTCGCTACCGCCACCTCAAAGAAACCTTTCACAACAATGATGATACCACCCACAATGACCATGTCCCCACCACCAGTCATAAAAAAAAAGAATAATCTGACTGGACACCCTAAAGCAGACAAAACCACACACTGGATCATTTCATTGATTGCTTCAGGAAAAATAATTGACTGTGAAATCCTTAACAAATAACACATGTACCACAATCTCTCTACAGCCAAGAGAACAGCTACAAAGACCCTGAAATCTAACCACCAGATAGTGATCAAACTAGCAAAAGGGATGCCATTGTGGTTCTTAACCATGATGACTACAGTAATGATAGTCAACCAACCACTCTCTAATACCACCTACTATAAAAAACTCAAAGGAGATCTTACACTACAATTCACCCAGGAATTTAAGATATCATAAAATCCTTTCCCAAACAACTCCAAGAGAAACTTTATAACCTTATCCACCACAAACCCATTCCAAGGTTTCTACATGCCTCCCAATATATACTAACATAGTGGCACCAGACCCTGCCAGAACAACACATACAAAATCTGTAGCCATACCTCCACTGCTGCCATGATCAACACACTCCCTACAACACCTTTCAAGATACAAGGGTCCTACACATACCTATCACAACATGTGGATTACTTATCCAGTGCACTAAATGGCCCAATAACAACTATGTGTGTGAAACAAGACAATCACTACACTCTTGAATGAACCCACACAGGAAAATGATAAAACCCCCAAACATCTTATCACCTGTGTGTGAACGCTTTTCACAATGTGATCACTCCATATGTGACCTCTCTTGCCTCATCTTCAAAGAAAACTTGCCTGAGAGCTCAAATTCATAACTTTACAAGACACTAAAACTCATGGACTTCAAGACATAGATTGATGACTTATTATGATTTGTATCCCACTAACGCCTCCCCCCCCTTTTTTTTTTTGTCCTATGACTGCAGAGGTGTTAACTACCTACTTCATCTTGAATAGTCCCTTGAAATATGTGGTAACTACTCATGCTAAAGAATCTGTTCCTCCTTGTCTTTATCTGTGACACTCTAAGTACCTTTTCCCAGACCTGAAGAAGAGCTCTGTGAAAGCTCAAAAGTTTGTCTCTTTCACCAACAGAAGTTGGTCAAATAAATGATATTACCTCATATACCTTGTCTCTCTAGATTAAGTCATAGGCGTTTTAGGCTTGTGCCTAGTGTCCTGCCTCCTGGTCAAAAAAGGCTATCAGGATCTTAGCTGTCATTTCATATATTTCCAGTCCTCCTGGTTATGAAGAAAAGCTTGCAAATGGGACCAGAGTGTAACTGATGCAGTGATATCTGCTTGAGTCTGTAGGCAGCCTGAAGCAATAGCTCTAAGAGGTGAGAGGTGACCCATTCATCTTATTAAGTTAATTTGGATGCTTGCTTCTCTGGTGAAGGGGTCAGGGCACAGCCAAAACTGCCTAATGGAGGCCTCTATGGGTGGGAGGGGCCTTCACTGCTATCACCCCATCAAGACTCTGTTGCTGTGGTTTTTGATCAGGTTCCTGTCACAGGGTAACATTGACCCGTTAACAAGGGCCAATGCACCCGTGCTTTATCAGTACACAAGAATTTGACCAATTCATTGGGTTTAAAAGAGGGAACCCAACCCTAGTAGAAGAGACCTGGTTAGTTAGGGCCTGGATCAATCAGGAGATGAGCCAGGAAAATATGGATCCTGGGAAAAGGCTGATGGCAGGATAACAGGAAGAGGGTTTTGCGTACTGGGGTCCCCAAGCCAGAAAGCCAGGACTGACGAGCTGGAGAGACCTGAGTGACAGGGAGGAAAAGAGGGAGATGCCTGATGGCTCTAAGCTGGAGAGCCAGAGCCAAGGACCAGAGCAGGCTGAAGGCAGAGGAGCAATGGATAAGCTTATCTGCTGATGTGTCCAGGGCTGGCGAGCTGGACTCAGATGAACTGTGAAAGGGCTAGGGGAAGTTAGGGATGACCCCCACAGAGAGACTGAGGGGGTTCCTGCTAGAAAGAGTGGGGCTGCACTCCAGTTGGAAGCGCTGGGGAAGCTGTCCAGGGCCAGAGAGACAGAAAAGGAGCGACAGAGAGTCCGGACATGATCGAAGCTGTGAAATTAGGTTTGAGGTGATCATAATGACTACTTGCACAGGGGGCAATGACTGGATTTTATGTTAGGACTTTCATTATGAACTGTTTTATTCATGGCTTTAATGATAAACCAGCCCCAAGGAGGGATGCTATTGAGAGAGATGAGCTTGAAGTGAACTCATTGGGTTACTTGAGAGGGGAAACTGAGGCAGAGCACACTTCATGCCACGGCTTGCCATAGAGGGGTCACTCCAGGAGGGTTGTTCTATGAAAGGGCCCTACATATAGATGCTTGGGTGAGTGGGAGCTGAGTCACCCTTTCTTCCATGAGGAATACCAACATGCTTGAAGACAGAGAGCAGTGGTCAGGGTAGGCGGGCCTAAGTTTGTCCACAAAGGAGTGGTGGTCCCACTATCAAGATGGTTCTTTTCTGCATAGGGTCATGGCACAAGGGCAGGGCCAGTGGGTGAGGCTGCAGGTACAGGATAGTCCCATGTGTGATGCATCCAGGTCCCTGAATTGCCTTAATCCAGCCCAGCCTGCTGCACTTCACTGCAGGAGGGAGTGGAGGATGTGCATGACTGCAAGTAAGGTTAAATACAAGGGTGGAAAGTTTCAGAGCCGTGCAGGAGACTTGGCCACACATCTACCATTGAAGTTAATGCTAACGTCAAGGACGTTGCTTTGAAAAAACTCATCCTAGGCAACATTCTTCTCAGTGAATGGAAGTGGTGACACTTGTTCCCAACTCCCTTACTCTCAGTGGTGCAGGGTAAAAAGGAGATTGGTTATGGGACCGGATGTGTCTGAGGAGACCTGGAGTGAAATGCAATCCTCAGCATGTTCCTGAAACACCTAACTACATGCCTCCCTCTTCTCACTTTTGCTTGTTACTCGGTAGGAGTAACCTGGAGCATGTCTACACTGCAATTAAACACCTGTGTCAGCTGACTCAGGCTCAGGCTCAGGCTCACTGTAGACATTCGAGCTCAGGCTGGCGCTTGAGCTCTGGGACCCTCGCAAGGGTCTACATGCAATTTTACAGTGCCCCAGCCTGAGCTTCACAAGCCTGACATGGACATACCCTGGGTGGCCAGGGCAGGCAGCAGCATTTTCATTAATGAAAGGTTGGGTATCCCTATTCCTCACTTTTTAATTTGCACTTTATTCACAAAATATTCATTGGAAAGGATAAACCCCTCAGTGGCCAGACTGTCTATGGCTGTAGATAGCTGGTTGCAAAAGTGTCCAGGAGGAGATGGCAGATGGCATGTCCAGGAGTATAACAGGATATATATTGTGATCTGCCTACTGTGCCTTCCTGAACTGTAGGTGAGATATTGAGAGAGCAGCTGTTAGATAAGTGGGAGGGGAGACAGCATGAAATGAAATGGATTAATAAAAACACAGAGAAAAGTGTGCAGAAATGTTTTCTAGTAATGAAAGAATAAAAACTTCACCAGCTCCCTGGTACCAAACATAATGTTCTTCCTCATACACACACAGTATATAAAATAGATCTCCCCTGCCCGAGGGCTTCCTGCTGAACACACAAGCTAAAGTACCATGCTTTCATACTAAGAAGTAATCAGTGACACAGAGCCATTACCTGGGTGTAGAACATAGGACAGTATATATGGTAGGCCATATATTCCTTTTGCACTTTCAGTGTGTTCATATTTGCAGTTGTCAGTCAGTGGAATTCTTTCTGACCTTTCTGCATCTAACTTTAGACAGACATCCACTGGTAACCAGATCCTCCTGCCTCTTGTGGTCACTTGCTGTCTCTTTAAATGCTTTGTTTTGAATCCACTAGGCTGAAATAAGAGGGATTCTTTTGTGCTGACAGTAATTTTGTATGCACAAATACATGCAAATTCCCCACATTTTGCTTTTACAAAACTGTGGCACCTTCTCTGATTTCAGCACAAAGCTCAGGGGTATAGAGGATATAAAGAAAGAGGCAGAGTTAATGAGAGAAAATGTGAAAGGTGTTCCTGGATAAAGATAGCACTTTATTCCTGCTGTATTCAGAAACAAGTGAAGGGCAGTGTCTTCCATTCACCTCCTCCTCTTTCTGGAAGAAAGCTGTTCTTCTTTGGGGTGTTTTAATGACTTACATAACATAGGCAGTTTGTCTCTCTCCAGAACCCTTGAGGTTTTCATCTGCTTATGGCATTGGATCCTAATTGTATGAAGTTATATTCCTCTGAAATAGAGATTGGCCAGAACCCAAACCTGCATCTACTAACTAATCTACTAACTACTAACTTTGGGAAAGTTCTGATCTATATTCTGTATGAAGAAAGCAGTCTGAACCCATCTCCACTTGAAAAAAAAAACCTGTAGTCGTTATAGAAGGTCTTCACTTTCAGTGCAACCCCCCCTTTACATTAAATTCCGGTTCTGCTTTGAAAAGTGACTGTACAAATGGTCTTCAGTGGTTCCAGGTGTATTACCTCTCACTAATCTCACTTTACAAGTTAAAAAGATGCTTTTCCTTACTGCCAGCACTGGAAACTCAGGCTGGTTTCTGAGACTCCAGCTGAGCTCTTTCCTTCTCGTGCATTACAACCAGTAGTAAAGAGTCTGCGGAGCAAGCTAGGACTCAGCTATATCTTTGCAACCCAACTGTCTTCACATTATAATTTCAGGGTATGTCTTCACTGCAGCTGGGATTAAGTTTTTACTGCTTTTTAGTCCTCCTACCCCTGCACAGCCAATGCAATTCAGAAGAAGTGAGCGGATTCTATTCCATCTTGCAAACACTCAACAAAATTGTTTACTAAATGCCAATCACTGACACCTGAGCAGTCCTCTTGACAGCTAATGGCTGCAGAGGTGTCACTGAGGATATGTCTGCATTGTAGCTGGGAGGTGAGATTCCCAGGATGGGTAGATAGAGTCATACTAGCTCTTCTGAAGCTAGTGCACTAGAAATAGCAGTGTAGATATTGCGGCATGAGTGGTGTCTCAGGCTAGCCTGGAATACAAGCTTACCTGACTCCCTGGTCCAAGCTCATGTGACTAGACTGAGCTACAGGACTACTCGGATGTCAGTGATTGGCATTTAGTAAACAATTCTGTTGAGTGTTTGCAAGATGGAATAGAATCCACTCCATCTGAATTGCATTGGCTGTGAAGGGATAGGAGGACTAAAAAGCAGTAAAAACTTAATTTTGTTAATACAATAAGCAGATAGGGAGCTAAGACAACAACCTTTTTACATTGTCATTTTTCACAACTAAGGCTAAACTGATACACAAAAGTCAGGAAATAACAAAGCTAAGATTGCAGGTGGAACTTTTACTCTGCTGCCTAGTGTCGATGAATTACAATGTATCCTAGGATTATATGATCACACACCTTTTTTTCCTAGTGGTACACAGAATAGAGTCAGCACCAAAATAGGCCCCAGTCACTTATATTCCAATCTTGAACAGCTTAATCCCTATTCTCTCATGATTTGCGATGAAAGTTGGGCATAATAGCATAGATCTTGCCAGCCAGTGTATAATAAATACCTACATAAATAACTGCACGTAATGGATAGAATTAGAATTAGGCTCCTAAGTGCCTACACTTTTGAAACTGGGACATAGGCTCTGTTTGAAAATTTTGCCTACTGTGATTTGTTTTTAGTTACCTAAAGCAGCCATGACAGAATAACTAACCCAATAGTGCTGTAAGTGTCACAATGAAAACACATTTTCAATTCCATACAGATGCATCTAATTCTTGTGTCATAAATCACTGGCCCAAATGAACTGGCTTAATGCATTATCTTTTATCTGGACACTGATGTTTCACCCAACACCTCACCAACAGGACCACAAGCCCATCTATCAGAACCTCAGTTTAATTGACTAGCAACTTAGGTCCATGGCATCTATTGAATGCAAGCTTTGACCTTCAGGACACAAAGTAAACTCTTAACCACTTACCCATTACCCTGTTGATCTTTATTATCTCATTACAGCAGGGCATTCCCCATAATTCCTAATCAAAGACAACAGGTTGGAGAAGGAGTAAGTTTGGGTCTTAGGAGAAGATTAAATTAAAACGAAAAATATTTACTGTAGAAAAGAAAAAAAATAAGACATATAATAAAACAATACTCAGACAAAAAAGAAATGTGAAATCCTTTCACAAAAAGACTCTTCATTGCTATTTATGCATGTCCATATAGTTGGGGTAATAAAATAGTTCAGATGTTACAAATGTAATGGTTTAGGTATCTAAATTAATCTATGTATTTCTGAGGAGTCTATCACCTTAGTCTTTAAGGTAATGCAGGCATTTTCAGAAATATGATTACCAAGGTATATAAAAAATAGCTAAGATATCTCCCCTCTCCCCTCCTCTTTATTGGTAGGTGCTGTAATAAATGGAAAATTTTAAAGCTTGTCCTATTCAGGAGGTCAGACTAGATGCTCATAATAGCCCCTTCTGGCCTTCAAATCTATGAATTTACGTAGTGTACAAAGAAAGTAAGTTTTATTATACCTAATTGTTATTAATATGCCCATCAAACAAAAGCAAGTTTACATGAGCCAAATATGCAGCCTACAGAATTGCCTTCTCCACCCCATTGGTCTAAACTGATGTGAGAGTAATGCTTAGTAAACTAAAAATAATATAGGTCAGATCCTCAGATGGTGTAAATTGGCATAGATCCATTTCAGACACACTGATTTACATCAGCTGAGAATCTGACACAATATATTTATTTACTAGCTTTAGGATAGATATAGTTAGCAAAGGTAATGAGAGATCTTAAAACTTCCCAGTTTTAAGTAGGAGTATGAATAAATTCATTTTGTTTGCTGTGCCACAGATTAAATTTAGTTGTATTTTGAGTAGATTCCCATTCAAAATTGACCTGATCCTGATCTTACTAATGTTTTTACACTGTTTCTATTACATTGATTTCAAATCCCTGTTCCGATTTAAATTGGTATAAGTGTAATCAGAACTAGGCTTAATGTCTTAAATATATACAACAAATAGGTTACAGCTGATAAACAATCTCTGTTATATTCTCAAGATACAGACGCAGCCAACAGTGCTGATGAGGCTTCTTGTGTATTCTAGAAATTAGGTAGTAGAAGGATCAAATTTTCAGATGTGGGTTCAATGGTTGCCTCTGCAAAAGTACATATGCCCAATGGGCCTGCAAAATCTTAGTGAGGGCAAATCAGCCCAGTATTAGAACTGTCAGAGAATATCAGCATATGAGCAACATTCATGATGTTTGATTGGTTTAAACAATGCTTGCGTCTTTCCTCATTTGTTCTTCGTCAATATTCTTTTTAATTAAGTCAAATAATAATTCAATGTTATTCTTTTTCTTTCAATTAATAATATATATATACTGCATTTTTATTTTTCTCTTTTTGGAAGCTTGGCTAATAATAAATAAATGGATAAATAATAGTAATAATAAAAATGTCTGTAGACAGGTATTCAGCATGGAATTTACAAATGTGTATGGCCAAATATGGGTCTTTTTGGCTGCTGTTCTTATTGTGCCCTTTAAAAATGTAGGCTAAAATCCTGGCTCTGCTGAAGTCAATGGCAAAACTCCCGTTCACTTAAGTGGAAACAGGATTTCACTCTTAGTCCCTACGGTTTTCCCATCCACACTTAGATACAGCAACTGTATCCACTACCATAAACTTTCAGATGCTGTATGAAAACATAATTGAGGTATAAATGAGTTAGTGAAGCATGTGCATAAGTGTTTGTAAGACTGGGGTTTAACTGTGTAGTTGCTCTTTCTTGTGCAACATTCTTACACTGGCATTGTCTGTCTTGAGTATCAGATTACATTAGTCTAGTCTGTCTTGATGATCAAATATATTTTATGCACTTTAACTCTTCCCATTTTGGAGCAAAAGTCAGCAAAAGCCTGGTCCAGATCTTTTTCTAACTTTCTGGGTTTTCTAATTCCTGAACAAGATTTCTGCTCTGTCAGAGGATGCATGTGAGATACTTCAAAGGTAGGATTTCTGTCAGCCAGTGATTTATGCAATTGATTACATTGTCATGTAATGGGAAGAGGCAAACCATTTTAACTGCACCTAAATACTGCAGTGGTGAGCTGGATTCTTATTTAATTCAATAAATTTAGTTGCTGTTTTGTACAAGTTGTCTAATTCATTCCACATATTACTGCTTCAGTGTATTATATCCACTTTGGTCCCATACATTGTGTTTCTCTGTACAGTAATGGTGACCACTAATGTATATCTGTCTGAATAATTCAAAGGTGAGCTCTTAAGATTGCATTCCTTGTGCAATTGATTTATGATGTTAGTTTGTTTATATGAATATCACATATTGATGGTGAGTCAGTTAGCTACTTTTTCACGCTAAGAACAGAAAAAGTACCTGTTCTGATGGACAGCACGAGATTGAAAAATCCCACTTACGTCATGGTTTATTTTTTTACCTCTCTACCTCCCAATAACATTGATTTTAATTGCTCCACTTTGCATTTTTATCTATTATTATTCCATTATTAACATGATGCCTGTTAACAGATACTTCTGTGATGTCCCACGTGTCTCATTTAGGGCTAGACTGTATCTTTAAGTGCAGCCTGTGTAAGGGACAGCGTGTAGATGTGTCTCTCCAGGAGAAGCGGGGTGGGGGGGAGGGATGAAGTGCAACTCTGGTGAGAAAATGTGAGCAAGAGGGGTAGTCTGCTACAGACCCTTCACAATTGTAGCAAACTGCCCTTCATGATGGCTTTGCTCTGTTGGATCGTATGTTGAGAGGATGGTAGCAAATGGAGCTACTCTGCTTAATATCAGATGAGAATCTGACTCATATTTTTTTCTGAACTAGTTAAAATGAGGAACTGAAAGGCAGGATTTGAGTTCTATTTCAAACTCTATCACTGTCTTTGTGAATCTGTAATAAGGGTATAATAAGGTCTCTCACTCACGAATGTTGTGAGGCTTAATTAATATTTATATAGTTCTTTGAGATTCTCAGGTGGAAGAGACAGACTATGTAATAATGTCACTTAGAACTAATATCACTTTGCATCCTCAACAGACAAACATTTAGGTAGCTAATGACTTTTGTTCTTCCCATTTCATTTAGTGACTGACTGCTCTTACAGAGTGTATCCACACTGGAACTGGAAGGTGTAATTTCTAGTTCAAGGAGACATACCGGTGTAGCTCTGATGGAGCCAGGGCACTAAAAAGAGAATAGGCATAAGCGGTGGGATGGGTTAGCCACCAGAATACACACCTCGGGTCTCAAACAGGATCATATTTGGAGCAGCTATCCCATCTTGACACTCATGCCATTCCCATTACACTTCTCTTTGTAGTGCACTAACGTGATCAAAGCGAGGTGTGGGTTTGTGTACTCAAGCTGGAAATTCCAACTTCAGTGTAAAAATACTCATAGTTTTACTTTCTAGTATTATTTTAGGTGAGTACATGTACACTGTCACGGCAGGTCATGGGTAGCCAGACCTAGTAGTCAGAGCCAGAATCTGCATGAGACAGGAGTCAAGATTCATTTGGGTCAGGATACCAAGAGATAAGAAGCAGGAGACAAACTGGAGAGCAGAACCACATGTTGGGAACCAGAGTCAATCTGGGTCAGGATATCAGGGGGGGTCAAAGGCAGGAGACAGACTGGAGGTTGGGGACCATAAATCAGATGCAAAGAGTCAAGCTCAATGGAAGGCCTGGAAACCAAACTGGGAAAGCAGAAGCAGGTAGCAGACATGGGGAGCAAGATCAGGGTGGCTCCCACTTGTTCAATTAGCTTCTTGTTTCTGTTGCTGGCTCTGAGACTCCACCAATCTGACCTCGGGGCAGTCTCACACTGGGGATGGGCTTCTTGGGTCTCAGGTAAGCTACTGCCAAACTGCCAGGTAGAAGGTTGGAGTGTAGCTACTCCCAAGGACCTTGCAGGCTCAGGTTTGAGACATATACATATGCACATACGTAATACATATGTGTTGCAGAGCACACACAGTTCCAGCTTGGTACTCCCTGTACTGACAATTTTGTGGGAAACAGGATATATTTAAAAACAAACAAACAAACATACAAAACGAGAATCCTATAGCGCTTTAAAGACTAACACATTTAATTTCTGCAGGCATAAGCTTTCGTGGATTGTAACTCACTCTGGAACTTTTCAGGATATATTTAACTATGTACCATAACATCTGAGAGCAGAACTCTGATAAGCTTATTTTATCTGAACACTTACGCAAAATGCAAGAGAACAAGCAGGCTAGAAGCCATCTTTTATCCAAAGATGGGCCTGATCCCCAAAATTTGAAGCTGAACCCAAACTGTCCCAAGATAGAGAATTGGGTTTGAATTCTGGGTTTTGGTTTGGCTCATTAGAGAGATATTGACCCATCATGAAGTGCAGCACTGGACTTTATCACATTTTACTGAATGCAACAAATGGAGTTTAGATATTGTGAGCCTGAAGTACTTAGACAGCAGTGGTTCTCAGCTTGTGGCCCAACCAGCACACAGTTGCAGTCCATGTGACATCCTCAAGGACCATACAAGGAGTATATATATTGTGTGGATGCAGCCCACATAACACACAGAGAGCTGCATATGCTGCCCACAATGGTAAATAGGTTGAGAACCACTGTTATACAGGCTCCCCTGCAGCAAACCTCTCTTAAGCCTAGGCAACATTCCCGTGGCTTGTGCTCACCTACAAAGGGATGAGGCTTTGAAATAAGACAATAGCCAACTTTCAGAATATTTGGATTCAAGTGTACTTTAAAAAAAAATCTAAACAGAGCTTTTCTGCCCCTTGTCTGATACTTGACTGCACATTACATTTGGAAAAATGTCAGTGGAGAAACACTCTGTGTGGTCTCATAAACTATTAATGACTCCTGAAAGAAAACTTAAAATCAAGATGCTCTTTCATGCTGAGGTATGTGCTCCCCCTCCCCACCCCAATGGAAACTGAATTGCTTGGCTCTCTTCCACTTCATGTGATTTGTCATATTCCCTGAGAAGGAGGGACTTAAGGGGAACAAATGAAATGACACTGAGGTAACCCAGAAGTGACCTGTCTCTGCAGCAGCAAGCTCTATGTACCCTAAGACACTGAGCGAAAATCCCACACAATCAGTTAGTTTTAGGTTTGCAGTGATATCGATGAACAAGAGGAGTGGAGCAGGGGGAAAAAGAAAAAAAAAAGCCAGAACAAGCTGATTCTTAAACCAAATGCAGACTTCTGGCAATGACGGACTTACCATTTTAGAACAACAACTGGTTGTAATTCTTTTAAGAAAGAAAGAAAAAAAGTCTTCCATGTAAACTGAAAAGCAGTCTGTATGGAGGGAAAATAATCCAACCAAAAACTAGAGGAAAGTAAATCTTCCCATAGTAAAGGCCTATAAATTTAGAGGTGGATGGCAGTCCTGAGTAAAGAATACCGACATTTTAAGTGAAACATTTGCTGGCAAAGTGGCCATCAAAGTGGTTATTGAACATCTTGCGAAAGAGCAAATTGTGGACTAGAGGTCTTTCTTATACTTTGCAGCAAAGCCAACTTCCATTGATACCACCTCAATGTCAGCCCCTTTCTGCAGCCATTTGTAAAAAGGCTTGTGATGTGAGATTGACGACTTAAATACTTCATCAATCAATGCTTTAGCCAATGTGTTGTTCAGTGATTGGTGGAAAATTCAAGTAATCCATCTTACCCCATCACCCTGCTTTTTATTCTCTGCAGGTATTTTCAATTTTTTTTCCTCTTTATTTGTTCACTTTCACTACTGTCAGACAGCAGCTGGGCTGGGGAGGAAGGGCCTGCAGCTATCTTTAAAAAACTTAATCATCGCAGTAAAGCTATAAAGTACGAAGTGTTACTGAATTAACTGAACTTTTAATGATCCTAGAGGTGGTTCTGGTGCATATGACAAGCAAAGCACAGGGAGAGAGGGAAATTTGTGCCATCACTTCAAATTAAATACTTCAAACACCCTAAATAATCAAGTACACAACCGACAATAATTTCTGATGAATTAATCTGCTAAGTAGCTTTAAAGAAAGTAATAAGTATGGCGGTATATAATTAAACAAAGAGTGTAAGGAAAGAGAGAGGGGCTTGGTTATTCACTTTTGCACAGTGGTAATGAATCTCCTCCTTTTGATACCTGGTGGCTCTATTTTTAGCCTCAAGAAAAAATTGTTTCCATAGCTGTCTGTATGAAACTATAGTACAGTTCATTTGAATATGAGGCTAGAAATCACAGGAATTTCCTGGTCCCAGTGTGCAGAGACTTGTTTCCATATCTAAAAGGAAAGATTTTTGACATATTGTAAGCAGATATTTTTCCTGATGGTTTTCCTATAGTTGTGGATGATTTTCTTAATTAGTCATATCAGCGTGACGAGCAGGAACAAGGAGTGCAAAGATACACCTGTGCTGGCAACACATACATTTTTAGGGCTTGATTCAGCAAACAAACACTTAAACACATACTTAATTTTAAGTATGGGAATAATGCTTTGGTGAACTGCCACCTAAAAGAGCACTTACCTGAATTACTAGCACACCTGCATCTTTCTATGTCTTGTTCCTGCCACGATGGAGACAGATCCAGGTGTATATTTCTGATGAGAGAACCTGAAACACTTCAGGACGGAGGTGGTAGATAACTTCAAAATTTTCAAATAAAATTTTGCAAAAATTTGTCAAATTTTCACTTTTTTTGTAGCTGTTTTTCAACCAGCTTGTGAAATGGTTGAACTGTTTCAAAAAACCTGAAATTTCAATGACTAGTTTTTGTGAACATTCTTTTGCATTTTGACCAGCTCTATATATCAGGGCTTTGGTTCAGATGCTTATGTAACACTTATCCAAACTGCTTTGGTTTGAACTTCTAAAAGCCTCTAACAAAGTTTGGGGCAGTTTTGTTCTGAATTCTGTCCATAATTTTGGCTTGGGTTTTATCTGATCCAAATTATTTTACCCAAAATTAAAAAAAAAAAAATTAACTAAACTGGCAATGGGAGAAGGTGGGTAATCCTCTAATCATCAGCCTACCCAGTTTAATCCACAAAGAACTCCAGTATCTCTCCGCCCACTCAGCAGATTTAGAATTAAGGTATTGCAGTGGGATTTTATATTATCTAAGAGTTCATTACTTTAATAAAATATTCTACACTGTATTTACTTGTAGATTACAAGGTGTTATCAAATTACAACTAAACCACTGTCAAAAGAAGCAGATAAATTGTCTTTTATAATGCATTAGCCTTGTTTTTAAATTCTCTGTTCACATACTTTCTAATTTTAGGAATTCTCAATGGATCTCCCAGTCATTCATTTGACTTAGTGATGTTGTGCTGTACGTCTCAGTATGGCAGTAGATGACACATGTCTCAACCTGTCAAGGTCCAGATGCAGGACATCATAGAAGCAAAACACTCAACATTTCAGACACTAGTAAAGAAATAGTCAAAGGAACACTCAGGGCATGGAGTATGGAATATTGTAGAAGGCACTCCCGCTGGAACTTAGGACAATTACAAACCCCACCACTTTCTGCTCCAAGGTAAGGCCCATTTCTTTGACCTTGCCTTCTCTAATATAAACATATGGCAACAGTTATGAATGGGTTTTTTTTAAAACCCTTACTAAAAGAAGGCACTCCGTTGCTTATGCTTCTCTCTCTGAGGAGAAGATGAGAGAACACATACCACATGACAGATGTGTAGTCACATTGCTTTATGCACTACTGGAAGGCACTCAGATACTATGGTAACGAGCACAGTATAGAAACCTATGTAGAGTAGGGTAGTAGATTATGGTTTAGCTAGATCTATCATAACTTGGTCAAAGCCCTATTGTGGTTGGTACATGACCAATCATGCTAAAGTGTATAGTATAGACAGGGCATCAGAACTAAGAAAAATAAGCTCTTTTCTCTTGGGCTAACTTCAGTACCTGCACAAACATTGTCCACAATCAAACCAGGCCTGATGCTACATCTCTTGTGTACTCAAACGTCCCCATTTAAGTCTATAGGAGATTTTAGTGCTAGAAAAATGCAGAATTGGACCAAAGTGTAATGCAAAATGCTTTGAATAAGAATTTGAGCATAGTCTTTGTACCGTTAGGTGGAAAGGGGGCTGAGAGATAAAGGGTTACTTTTTCTCTGTATCTTTCAGCTTTAATTCTAGCTTCTAATTTTGGCACATGGCTGAATTGATCACTGGACATTTTTTTGAGAGAAATTAAATTGTCTATCACCTCCCTGGAAAAAAAACAGGTTTTTTTTTGTTTTTGGCACGTGTCTATGTATAGATGTTTGTAAAGGAGCTGTTTGTTGGTGAATCAGTCCCTTCATTAAAGGCTAGATAAACTGCAGGGGATGGAACAAAGTCATCATTGCTAGTTCTGTGAAAATGATGGGGGTTTTTTAATTATTAAAATGCAATTATTTCCATTATTGATGAGTGTGATACTCAGGACAGCATCAATACAAACTGTCCAGGACACATACTCGGTTGGATCTCAGGCTGGGCTGGCTGCAATAGAGTATTGATGCCATTGTTTGTTTCACTTCTAATTCACATAATGGATGAAGACTTAAATACAATCTATGGCAAATTAGTATCTAGGCAATTCGATTTATTTATTTAATGTTTGGGTTTTTTTGTTACAACATGTGGGCCTTTCTGCTGTACCAAAGCATGAGATGTATTGTATTAAAACAATTAAAGAGCACTGGAATTTGAAACATAACAGAGGGTTAATATTTGAGACAAATGATCTTTGCTGTGCTAAATTTGACACTGATGAAAGGGTCAGCTTAATTTCCATCATATGTGGCTTGGACAATTGCTTTCATTTTCCCCCAAATGGTTTAAAATTGATTATATTTGATTATATTTGAAACTATTTTTTAGAAAATACGTTTGTGAAATATGCTTTAATGTGGATGTATCTTAGTGAAGAAAAGAGTTTCTCTTTTGAGATAGCAGAACACAGATTACCAAAGTAGATACCTTACCAGTGTGTCTTAAAGTACATACATAGAGAGATCAAGAAACCTAAATGCATGTGTCAACACTTTAATATAAGTGGCGTGATTTTTCGAAGTGCCCAACACTCACAAACACTTACTCAATGGAAACTGCAGTGCTCATCACCTTTGAATACTAGGCCCATTATATTTAGGTTCTTAAATTGTGATTTAAGGAGCTAGCTTTGGGTACCCAGGTTTAAAAATTCTGGCGAAAGATAGTATTGGCTTTAGTTTGGGATGGCCATGTTACTCACAAGTGGAGAAGCCATAAGTTAATTAGGGAGGTCATTCCAAATATCTAGCCTACCCCACCTCACCCTGGATTCTGTATTTTATTCTTTATATTTCATAGAAACAATATTTTAGAAATGCTCGTGAGAGTTTAAACAATTATATTGGCATTATTTTTTTTAACATGCCTTCATCTGTCCAGACAGGTGTCTTACCACATCATGCTCTCCTGCCATAAATCCCTGGGAGAGGGAATGTCTGTAAGGATTCCTTCCCAGAGCTTCTACCACATCATCCCATAAGAAGGGCGGGTTTGCCCCATTCCCCCATTAAGTCTGTAGGGTCTAGCCCCTAAAGCTATCAGATCCTATGATGTCAGAAAGATACCAAAGTCATTTGTGAAAGGGAGTACCTGAACCAGCTCACTGACAATCTGTAAGAGCTACGCCAGCAAGGACTCCCCAGGCTACTGCATCCTCCAGGGTCTCTAGGCAGGGCTCGGTAGAAAAGATAATATTATCAGTAGGCTGTATTGTCTTTCTGACTAAGCTCTAGGGGATGATGTGCCCCTGCTGGTTTTATTTAAGCCCTTCCCATTCCTCCCTCTGGCCTTCTCAGTCTCAACCTCCTCCTCCTGTCTGGTCCCTGGCGAATCAGAACAAAGTGCACATAAATGCAATTTATCACATGTCTGTGCTGCTTATCAGATGGGTAGCTAGGTGCATTGCAGGTTTTTGAATATGCAAATGTAATGCACATTTTGAAGACCTGATGAATGTGTGTGTGCATGCTCAGTCCAGCTGTCAGCCGATAAAGTATGCAGGTTAACGCTGCTTTTGCAGTATATGTTGTCCACTCTGAAAAGAAGGCTACCTCACTTAGATTCAGGATTTAGCCCAACCGCACTAACAACTGAAAGAAGACGAAGAAATTAAAATAAATCAGAGTAACTCTAATCTTGGCACCCCAAGAAATCCCCTGTGTTTATTATTATATCCTGGGTAACCCAGGTGCACAGCAAATATAGCAAATCACATGAAGCACCTGCACTGTAGATCTCATGCAATCACTCTTTTTTATACTGTAAATAACAGCTGAACTCATCCTGCATATAAGAGCAGTGACAAAGACTGTTTTTGACCAAAAACCTGATGTATGCAGATTTTGCTATAGACAGGGGATTTAGCTAAATGCACAAAAGCAGTTTTCTGCACAAAACAACTAGTACAATATCGTACATCAAGAGTAATTAAAAGCTTTCATTAAAAATGTGACAACCAAAACATTTTATATTAGACAGAGAAACTCCTATTGACACCTTGAAAATAATGAATAAACAGAATGTCAATGGACTAACATTTGCTATTTAGACTTTAATGCATGCTCTTAGCTCTAAAATCTGCTCCCTGATGGAAACTCTTATTGAAGTCAACTGGAGTTGTTCATGGGCATTTGACAGCTGATTTTGGCCTAGACATTTTAATGTTCATTTGCGACAGTATGGACTAGCAAAACCCTGGATCTGAACCCAAAATCCGAGATCCAAAGTGTATGGCTCCAGCCCATCTCTAACATAGGTCAAGTCAGTTGCTACACACCTTCGTTAGGCAAAAGCTACAATGAAGTTGCTATATTTGCATTTGTTTGTGTATATATTTATAACACACACATTACCTTTGCATGCTATACTTTTACTTTTGGTTGAACTATTCATTTCTAACATATTTAGCTGCTGTATTGCTTAACAAGCCATTTATTAGTATTGATTATTATCAGCATGATTTGTGTTACGGAAGTGTCCAAGGGCTCCAATCAGTGACTGGAGAGCCAATGCAATAGGCACAGTTCAAATACTTGGTAAGAAGGCAACCTGTGCCCCCAAGAGAACCAAAGTTACTACAGAACTCAGCAGGTGGAAGAAACAAACAGGGATGAGACAGGCGCAGAATGAGATTGCAGTGAACTAAGCATATCGAGACAATGACATTACTGATTTTCTTAGTTATTCCTCTTCCAATTTTCATTCCCCCTTTCTCACTCCTTTTGGATTCCACCTCTGCCCTTCTCTCCTCTGTCTCATAGCCCCCCTACACATGTTCTCCCCACTTCTGTGGGACCCCACTTCCTCTTACCTGGGAGAGAGCAGCTGCTGCTGCTATTGCAAACAGATATGGGGTCCCCTAGACTGACTTATGGTAGCAGCAGCAGATCCCCCTCTCTCCTCTCCTTAGAGCATTCCCTAACATGTCACACCAGAGAGAGAGAGGGCAGCAAGACAGTGCTGAAAAATGCAGCCTAAGGTAGCTCCCCTGCTAGCTCAGTAGGTTGCTGAAGTTGAAGTCAGGACAGTGACTGCTGCAACCTCTGGGAATTCTAGGGCCTTAGGCACAGCCCTAAGTAGGCAAAGCTGTTCCCAGCGCTGATTGGTTGAGAGTCAGTCCTGACAGAGAGTAGTGGATTTCCTTGCTGGCTGGTTGGGAAGGAGCCTAGTTGGCAGGGTGAAAGGCCCCAACAACGCAGTACTTAGAGTTGCTGCAATCTTTGAGTTGCACAAGGGGTGGGGAAACCAGTCAAGCAGATGGCACCTATTAGGTCGGCCCTCACTTAGTGCTTCTATTATTGAAAATATTTACAGGTTCGTTTGTTCACTCTTCGACCCGAACGCATTTTTGCTTTGCTTATTTGCACTGGCAAATACCCACATTGCTTTTCCACCTAACCCAACTGTGTTACACTCTGTAGGTTGAGAATTCAGTGAAAAAACAAAAAGCTTTTGGGCACAAGCAGCAATTGTAATGTTTGCTAGTGAAATAATAGGGATTTTCTTAGCCTTGAAACCAATAGCCTTCTTTTGTGCTTGGAAGGTTTACATAAGCTTCCCAAGCCTGATATACTTTGTTGATGAGCCATAACAGATATAAACATACGTCCATGGTTGATGGCTTGCCTGAACACAAATGTAGTGCAACTTGCAACAGTACTTGTAGCACTGCTGGATATAAGACTTCTGGAAAGAAGTGGTGCTGGTGATGTGCTTACCTGCTTAGCAATCACTAGAAGGCTTTTCCTGCTCATTCACTCTGGCTTACATTCGAGCTACAACCCAAGTTTTTTTGTGCGGCCTGATCCTGCTCTCATTGAAGTCAGCAGCATAACTCTTATTAACTTTAATGGAGCAGGAGCAAGCAAATATTGTGCATGGGGATTGAAACTTTAGTTTACTAGTGCAATAGTGACTCTCTTTTTAGACATCATGGGGCAAATTCATCAATGGAATTATATCAAGCCTGCATATTGTTGCGATTAGTCTAAGCACAATTCTTTCATGTAGAACTGCATTATTTTCATAGGTACAGTATATCTTACTGACATGAATTTAAAACAAACAAACACACCTCCCAAAAATATTAACAGGTTAGAAGAGATTGCATTTATTTATTTATTTTATTGCTCTGGTTTTAAACGCCCACATTTTAACAAGTACCAACTGTTGACAGTGTTACTGCTAATTTGAACAATTAAATTTGCAGTTTTAAAGAGTTTTTATGATGTTCAGCTACAAGTTATATCAAGTTGACAAGTCTACTGTAAAAACAACTCTTTAAGTACCACATTTATAGTCAAAAACATTATTTGTGACTCCTAAATTGACAAATTTCAACTGCTTTTTATTGTTAAAAACATTTTTTATAATTACATAGTGAGAATACAGCAGTCTCTCTCACAGCATAATTAAGTCCCTTGAACTCTTTGATATATATATAAATACTGTATTATGAAGTGTTAGTTACCACTAAAAAATTACCAATTATGTTTACAGTGCAAACCATTAAATTTATTTAGAGCAAAACCGTTAACTTACTGAATTTGAGTGTGTACCCAGGTGTCAGTAATTTGACTGACAAGGTACAGTTTTCATTTTCAAACAGTGTTTGTGATAGTTTTTTGTATTTCTTTGCATAAGTGAGTGTAGTAAGGTTGCAGATTGCTCAGTGAATTTTGGAAAGTTATAAAATATAATAGTGCAAAGTGAATTAATGAGTATTTGAAGTTTTCATGTTTCAATTAATGGTTTCACATTCAAATCAGGTTTCTAATAGAAGGGGAATTTGTCAATTTATGTTTCAGCGAGACATTTTGTTTAATGAGAAATTGCAAGGAGTACTAAGCTTCCTTTGCTTTGCCTCCTTTTGAAAGGCCCCAATTCAGCAAAATATTGAAACATGCGCTTAATTTTAAGCACATTTCAATACTTTGCTGAATCAGGGCATTGAGAGAGAAATGAGGGGTATCTTTTATTAATATTTTAGCATAGTCATATTCTATATACAATTTTCATTAATAGTTAATAGAGGCAAACACAATCAAAATAAGCCATTGCTATTGTGATATAGTATTGCTTTTATAATCAGCATAATATATAAAATATCATTGAAGAGAATTATTTGCTATTTTGTCCACTATCTAATGTACAATTAATACACAGATTATTACTACCAATTTATAGAGCAATATACATATATATACAGGAGATACAAAGGAAATGAAAAGTACAAAGCACTCAGTAACCATAAGCAATCTTGACATTGAAAATTAAAACCATTAATGAAATGAAAAGTAGAAAAACAGAACCAGAATAATACTACAATGTAAGGAAGCAAATCCATAGCTATCATATTCTTTATGAATTCTTTATCATATTCTCCCTTCTAATAAATGGTTGTAAATAGGCCTCATCTACCCTAACTGTATTGACTTTGTTAGCACTTGCCCTCCCCATGGTTATGTTTCTTACCCTTGGATGTATATATATATCTCCTATCTGTGATTTCCATTTCATGTATCTGACGAAGTGGGTTGCAGCCCATGAAAGTTTATGCCCACAGAAATTTGTTACTCTTTAAGGTGCTACGGGACTCTTGTTGTTTTTGCTGTATACAGACTAACATAGCTACCCCTTTGAAATATTCTTTATTAGTTCTTTTATCAAATTCATCATCTTCCTCCATTAGAAATCCATTTGATAACAAGTCATTGGCAACCTTTTTGACATTCTCCACCAAGAAGCCATCGGTAGAAAGACTGAATTTATTTCTCAAGAGCTTCAGATTATGGCTGAGGTGAATTGGCAGGGCAGCCTGCACCCTCTGCTCCCTGTGCTACACCTGGTCTGTGGATAAATGGAGAAGTTCATTGTCCAAGACTGTTAACTCCACAATTACTGTTAACTGAAAAACTTCTCACCATCACTAAAACGAATGCATTATTATTTTGCGATATGTATTTGTGCTGCTCCAAATAATTGTATATTTAATTTTGTCATAGATAATCAGAACAACTTGCCAGTTTTTCATTACACTTTCTGGTAACGGAAACACAAACCTGCCCATAGATATATTGGTTCTGATTGCCTAATCATGGGCCTCATCCACGGCCCATTGAAGTCAGTTAAGACATTTACACTAAGTTCAGTGAGCTTTGGGTCAGACCCTATATGAAGTAAGGATATATATATTCCCTAATGATACATCTAAAATAGTCACACTGAACATGATGAAACTTCAGTCTTTTCACAGAGACAGATTTTTAAATAATTGGAAGTGAAATCTTGGCTCTAATGAAGTTGATGGCAAAACTCACATTGACTTCAGTGGGGATAGGATTTCACCTGGGATCTTTATATTTCTGAAGTGCAGAGTTTCATAGTGTGAGACGACATGGCAGATTGTATTGTTTGTATCCTGTGTGGGGTTTTAAAAACATTTATATTGCACATTATTGTATTTGCTAATGGAAATTTTCTCATGTACCACAGTGAACCCCCCCCCCCATATTATTTCATATGAAAAAAAATTGTTCTTCACTATCCTAGCAAAATATCTATTAGCAAAATAAAGCAGAATCCAGCTTTAATCACCAAAATGAACCAGGGCCATATGTCCAGTTGGTAGATTTAGCTGTTGGAAGCAGATATTTCATTTTCTCTATACAACAGCGAGAAATGGATATTACAGATCTGTCTCATTTCTAACTTCCAAAATAGATAAATCCATGCTCTGTGTAAAGACTTTTTTTTTTGTTTAAACAAAATTATTTGTTCATTATAAACTTCAAATTGCAAACTGAAATAAAGCAAATGGCTAAATATCTAGATTCATCCACTTGTTCAAATTGTTCACCAAAATGAAACTAAAATAACAGCCAACCTGTTTTCTTCCCTCAAACTTGGTGTTATTGTTCCCATTTAACAATAGCTGAAAGTTAATAAACTCCAATTAAAGACCAGAGGAAGCAGACTGTAATAGTTCAGATACAATGTCTATTTGTGAATGATTTGTATAGAGAAAATTAATGTGCAGGAAGGCATTTCAAGACTGTGTCCTATGTTGCTAATCCACATAATGAACAATCAGATCCAACTCGCAGCCAGTTTGAGGGCTATTATCCCTTTTCAAACTGTTAAGGCATAGACTGTCCACTACTTTAAAACATTGTTTGCTGTCCCCTACGCAATTTTGAAACCAAGATGAATAGTCCATTTGGAATCCAGGTATTTTCAAACAAACCTACCAATCCTTTGGGACAGAAGGGGTCATTATTAATCACTAGTTGATAGCAATCACCTCTTTATATGGGTATGGTTATCAACATCGACACCTGTAGTACAGCCTCCTCTTTGGCAATCTGCAGTTTTTAAATGCAGTGGCATTATTTAGTGTTATTATTCTAAGTGAAGAGAGCAGCCTGTGATCATTAAAGGGATATTTTTATCATAATCATCAGCCACTTTTTTTCTAAACATGGAGATTTCAAGCCTCTTAATAACTAGAGCTGGTTGAAAATACTAATCCACATTTTGAAAAAAATCCCACAGGTTCTCTAAACTGGTCAAAACCCAGAAAAATTGTGTTTGTGAATTTTTTTTTGTAAACATTTAAAAAAAAGTTTTACCAGCTGTACTAATGATACTGTATTCAAATTTTTAATGAATGGTAAAAATAGAATGAAGTAACTTCATCTTAAAACTGTGTAAAACTGGAAGCTAGATTATATTAATATCAGAAGAGTATATTAGTCTTGGTTCAGGATGTGCTTGTTTAAAAGTGTGTCAATGATTTAAGGGTAGTATGAGAGATAAGGTCATTTTCCTTATATAGATCATTTGCTACAAACACTTTAATATCAGCCTCTTATTTAACATGCAAAATACAACTTTCAAATCCAGATTAAAATTTCTAAAATGGACTAAAAACCTGTATTCAAACACCCCATGAACTTTGGAGGTTCAAAATTTGGTTCTGAAGTTTTTGATGCAGCTCATCTTTAAAATACAGTCACTCACTAGCTTAAATAATGCAGCAAAATAAATGTAAAATTGTTGCCCCTATTTAAAGGGTCACACTTCAGCAGTGGCTTTATAATATCAATTAATGAGACCATCTAAGCCCTTTTAAACTCTGCTATTTTACTATAAGGTTTGAAATCAGAAATCACTCTGACAAGTTAATGGCCTTGAGTTTAAACATTAAACTAGGATGTTACTTAGGTCACAGTGTGAATGAAAACAAAAATCTTTTGATACATTTCCTCCCTTTTGGTGTACACAGACTTCCCCATTCTGTGACTCTGTGGGTGTTAGCTGGTCCTTGGCAGTGGAGGACATGCTCTTGCATTCTCGGACACAGTGGTTGTCACCTATAGTGAAGTGAATGGCTAATAAAGTACAACAACATTCAGTTCTTCACCAGTTTCTCAAATTTTGCTTATATCCTGCCTTGCCAAACTTGAGTTTTTTCCTTCATAGTAGTGTCAAAAATTGCCTCATTGGAAATGGTTCCAAATGCCTTAAAGAGGATCAAAACCATCTTCAGTGGCTCCTGATCTCACCCAGATCATTTCTATTTTGTGTGTGTGTGAATGGGAACTGAGACAGGAAGACATAAGAGTAACGTACAAGGGTTAAACTCTGTGTTCTCAAACAGTCCAAAACCAGTGAAGCTGGCACATGATCCATTTATCAGATCAATAATCCATGGTGCAAGATCCATGGCACTCACCTACCTTGTATTTACTATATCTTGTTGCATAATTCTCTTTTCATTTTTGAATATAGGGAAGCAATCCTGTACTAGCAAACGAATATGTCTGATGATCTCATGGGTCTTTTCTGTCCCTAATTTCTGTGAAATTATCCATTAATTTTATTGCCCTGTGGGAAGAAGAACCCATGACAATTTTTGGTTTTAAAGTAAGTTTGTTCACCCGTCATTGTTTCCAGTCATTATTAGAGTCAGAGCTTTAATAACATAACATCCTACTCAGGCACTGGAGTGCTTATTAACTTTGGCTTACACTGCAGAGTCTTGGATAATATTGTCTCTTATCGTCTGAGCTCATATCTCTTAGCTGCTGTTCCTTGGCAGGGAATGTGTGGTAGTACAAGAGGCACTACTGAAGCCATGCGTTAGTCTTCGCATAGAGTCCGTGTGAACTAAAGTTGTAGGGAAAGGGGCCTGCACAGTATCACTTCTGAGAAGTCACCTCCTCCCACATTTTCTAGCCCGAGCACAAATGAGTGGGATGCTCTAGTCACTCTGATTTCTTCACATCAACGCCTTTTCCTTTACCAGGGTTGACTGGCTTTGCTTTGATCCTCATGCATTTTACTTGCAGTCTAACATGTCACCTAATATTAACAGACCCCATAAACTGAGGATCTGATTCTGCTCCCATTGAAGTCAATGGGAATTTTACTACTGATTGCATAGGGTGCAGGATCAGGTCCTGTAGGCACAAAGGTCATCCCTTTTATGGAGTTGTCTAGGTTCACTTCAATACCCACATAAATCTTCTCCCTTAGCACGAAAGGAGGACAGTTAGAGGAAATAAAAGGTTCTGCAAAAGAATTTATAGCCAGCTTGTCATTTGGAAAAAATTTTAAAAAAGGGAAAAAAATAATTTGTAGGGATTTCCTATTTTTATCATTTCTATGTCCCCTTTGGTTGTTGGCTCCTTGGGAAATGTAGGGAAGGGAGAATACAGCAGTGAGGTATCCATATTTTTCCTTGTTCAGACTATATTCACTGCCAGAATGGCATTTTCAGCCTCAGTAATGTGAGATGACTCAACTGTGCTTCCTATTTATGAAGTAAGACCAATAACCTGGACTAAATAAACTCAGAGAGGGAAAGTGTTAATTAGCCAGAGATCCATCTGTCTATTTACTCAGTCCCCTCACCATAGTGTCTGAATGCCTCCCATGGATTTAAAAAGTAGAAATAACCACAATTTAATTTGCTCTTTCTTCCTCTAAAGCCTGAAATAGATTAATAAGTTTAGATGCATTTATGTCTGAATACTTGCATCTGAGAGGGAGTTGGTGTATGTATGTATTTTGTCTGTGTCTTTGTGTGCTTCTGAAGCCATTTATTGAGGAAAAGTCAAGTCAGAGAAGGAGCTTTACATTATGTTCTGAAACTCAGTGAAGTCTGTGATCATTCTTATCTGTCTAGGTAGGGAGTTTCATAATTCTAGGTACATTTCCTGTGCACTTTTGTGAGCACTGCAGACTGTAGCACTCCACTCTACCCTTTGTTGTGGGGAAGGTAGCAATTCACCTCATCCTATTCAATACCAACCCCCACCCTTCTCATCCGTAAGAAACATTCCAGAGGTCCATAGGGAACAGAGTCCAATTGTCCTTAGCCAGGAGTAAAGGTCATTTCACTATAGCATCGAGTGGATGATTTAAAGAGAAAAAAGGACGAGTCTTTGTAGATAACCCAGGAAATAAAAACAAAAAAGGAGAGCATAAAATGCATGTGCTGAGATACAAAGAAAGAAATACAGTATCCAATGAAAAGAGAGAGCAGCATTTCCTTTTCTTCACCTGCCTTATATAAGCATGCATCACTTATATAGGCCAAAGTCATTGTTTCATTCTTCGGAATGTCCATCCTATCGCCTTTCTGTACACCAGCCTTGCCACTGATGGGCAAGCCAAAATATAGCGGGAGCTGAAGTAATGTACAAGTAATGTGAATACAGGGGCACTTTGGCTACGGATCATTTACTTAGTATTCAGTATTTGGAATTTGAAAAATCCTTCGGCACAGTATTCATTGCAAAAACATAGATGCTGGAGAGATGGATGTTAAAAAAACAACAACCTTTTTTATTGCCTAAGGCTGCTTTCTAAATGTTGTTCGATTTATAACTTTTTAGTGGTTTATTTAATAGCTGTGAGTAAAATAATAATAATGAATGGTTATAAAAGATTAAAGTACATTTTGCCTAGTGCATGCCCATGGATGCTATAATTGTAAAATTTAGATACAAACTTCCAATTTGCTGTGTTTTTAATATTTGGATAATTTAGGAGAGGACTGAGCTTTTTTTTAAAAAGTCATATTTCAAACTTTATACATTTGGTTTTGATTTCAGAAACAGTTCACAGAAAGTGCAATGGCAGTCTTTGGCTGGGATTAATGCCCTTCTCTCTGCAAAGGCTATATTTAGGGCCCTGTATCTTCTGCAATTTCATTGGTCAATGAATATGCCATGGAATATGATGCTTTCTACAAAATTTTTCTTCAGAATTTCAAATTTCATTTTAAAAAAGTTTCAGTATTATGATGGCAACCTTGGAAACAGGAAGCGAGTGTAAATTGATGTTGTTGTCCTGAATCTGCTGGTGGGATGGGATAATTAGATTAAGAGGGAAGCTCTTTGCTCTTAGTTCTTTCTACTAAGTATCATGTTTCACCCCTGGTATGACCAGATAACCTGTAATGACAGGCATTAAGCAACTGATATGTATGATATACATCTTTCCTTCATTGATAGATTGTGTGTTATAAAACTACATTTTCCTGTCAGTCCCCTGATATCTGGAGTATAGGTATATCATCACTTCTGACTCCTAACTAGAGTTGTTGGGAAAATGGTAAGTATATTTTTTGGGGGAATTTTTTATTTTATTTTCTCAATATTTTTCTAAAAAATTATGACATTTTCTGATTTTTTTTAACAAAATCTGAAAACCCAAAAATGTTTCGGTATCCGAAATACAATTGGGTGGGGGGAGTGTGTCAAGTTTTATTTGTATCTGCCTTTCTCTGCTCCCCCCCTCACATTTTACCTGATTTGGGGGGAGGGAGAGGTGTGGAAGGAAAAGTGGAAAAAAACTCCCCCAAATCTGAAAAATATTCATTTCTGGGTTTCATTTTTTTGGTGAAATTATAAAAAAAATTCAAAAACAATTTTCAAAAAGCCAATTTAAAAAAGATTGTGAAGAAAACATTTCGACCTCTGAATTCACCATTAACAATCAACTGACATTTCCAACTGCTTTAAAAAAAATAAGTACCACCTCCAGTTGCTACTGAGGGGCATTCAAAACCCTCTGAAGCTTTTTGTCTGATCAGGTGGTGGATGTCAGGTGGTTGGTGTATGTATTGGAGATGGAATGAGGGACAAGAGAGATTGCTTTACAAATGCCATACCAAAAAGATATGCAGATGGAAAAGGATTAATTGCAGTAGTCATAGATGTTAACTGCAAGGGCCAGTGACTTTTTCACAGCCTTGGGTTTGGTTAAAGTAGGTGTATTATGCATAGTCTAGAACATGATACAAGTACAAATGCCCCATCGTTGATGATGCATACCACACCATTACTGTCAAAGATGTCAGTCTCTTTTCATCAGCAGTTGGACTTAACTTTGCTTTCCTCTTTTGCACCACATTATATAGCTAATTTCCATTATTCTTGAGTCTTTGTGACACATACTTGTTTTGGCTTCTGTTCATTAAATAGCTCGTGTCCATTTCTCTAGCATTAGTTCATGATATAGATTTCTCACCCAACATACATGCAACTTGCTTCCCCTAAAAATAAGCTCATAAAACAACAAAAATATTAAGGGTCATATTTTTAAAAACTGCCTTGTGATGGGGTGGGCAAACCCCACATAGGAGAGTAAACAGTGAAGGAACAATTCTGAGCCCAGGAAGCCCCACCCTGACAGGCCTTCTAGGCATGCTCTAGTTGGAGGAGGGACTTAAAAGGAAGTCTCTTCAGCAAAGCAGGATGGTGGATGGAGAGAGGCAGAGCTGCATTTGCTGCTTTAGAGGGACTATGCCAGGAAGGCATTCCTTGTGGGAGGTCTGCTGCATGGAACTGAGGCTCCCTACTCTGCTGAGAACCACAAATCAGGTTGCCAGGGACCATCACCAGCCACGAGGCACCCCAAGGGGAGGGGCAGAGTGATAAGAAGCCCAGGGTAAAGCATTTAGCCCGACCATAAGTAACGGACTCATGCTCAAGATGGCCTCTGGTTGGAATCTGATGAAGTGGGAGGGCCTGGATTCCCTACCCTATAGCTCCTGGGTGAGGCTGCTGCCACTGGGTGGGGAGGCTTGCCGCTGCTTACATGCCTGTATGTTAGAAATGGGCTAGAGCTACAAAATTCAGATCTGGATCTAAACTTTCCCGAAAGCTGAAGTGCTTGGACTTGAGTTTTCAGACTGGGCCCATCTCTATGGTAAATATGAGCATAAGTGGTCCTAAACTTGGATTTGTGCATGCTATTTTGCAAAGTTCATTAAAAAATATCACATCACACAAAAGAGGCTTTTGAGGAAAGGGGATGCTTTCTGTTAAGCATATCAGCTTCTCAGCTAGTTTAGATATAGCCCAAACACTTATCGTCTCCAGGGGTGGATGTGTGGTGTGAGTGGGGTGAACATTTCACCACTGTAACAGGTAGGCAAGAACCCTATATGCAAGAGGAAAGTCCCCAAAACTGGTTAGCACGCCTTTAATGAACATAGGACTTTTATCAATTCCCTTTGTTCTAAATAGACTGGATTCAGTAGTTTGAATTCATGACATTCCTTCCCTCACTGCTCTCTGGCTCATAATAAGGTAGTAGCTTAGCAGCTTTTTTCTTTCTTTTTTTAAATTGGCTAGGAAGGCAGGAAAGCTTTACAACCAAAACAATCAATTTCAAGCTGCCGAACCCAATCAGGCTGGGTTGAGAGCAACCCTTTAAATTGAGTGTGAAATTGGGAGATGGAACTCCCCTTTCCTCTTCCAGAGCTGGTGGAGAAACCATCACTTCCTTTTGTAAGTGAGAGCATTAATAGTTGTGCTGTTCTTGCAGACGTTATGTGCTAACAAAACTATGTGTGCCTGGTTCTCTAGCAGGTTACAGGGAGAAAACAAAGCAAAGGCCATCTGGCTCCACTACTTTGTATGTATAATGTCCAGATACTAATTCTTAATGCACTTGTAAATGTAAGTTGTCTCTCTCTCAGGGTCTGATTTTAATTTGGGTAATATTCCTGTTAATAATAACATCTAATTACAACATCCATTAAAAGTTAGTAACATTAATTTAACAGGGAGAAAATCTAATAGAGTTCTTAGAGCAGTATTGGCATTTTTCCATTAAATTAATGTTACAAACTTTTAAAAGGATGTCTCAAATAGGCATCGTTAGTGGTGGGAATATTAAATGAATTAAACTCAGGCCTTTAATATGAGGTGGGAGCTTATTTATGAATCCAAGAAAAGGTGTATGCTATGCTTTCCAATGCATTTAAAATGTTCAACAGGAATCACAAAGCAGTGCAAATTTTGCAGTAACTAGGTTTTCCTTCTAGTAAATCCTCAGTTGAATTATATTCTTCTTTTGGTTTTTTACGGTATTTCTTGTGTTTACAGTAAAGTGTTCACATTCCATGCTAGGCTGCTGCTGCTTTTCTGTTCACCAAAAATACCTTGCTTGTCTCTCTCTCTTTTTTTCTACTGGTTGCTCAGGAAATTGACGTGTCCCTGTTTGTACTGGGTCCTATAACAGAGCTTGGGGGCCATATTTCAGTTTGGATAAAATACAGTTCCAGGTTGCATGGTTTGATTGGATCGGTCTGGTTTTTTTTAACTTTATATTCTAGCCTAATTCCCTTCCTCATCCATAAAGTGGTTTTAAACCTGGTTTTAACCTGACCCGATCTATGCTTCACAGCTAAACTGCAAGACAGACCTGGTTACCTGAGATTAATTTTTAAATATGATTCTAACTCACGGTTTATAGGCTCAATATAGAGGGTGAAAGGATGTGACAGATGTTAGTCATGTCACTTAATGCACAACTGCAAAGTGCTCAGTATGTTCTTTCAGGCAGGGACTGTCTTTCTGTTGTGTGTCCGTGCAGGTTTATGACAGGGGTTCCTTGGCACTATCACAACACAAACAAATAACAATAAATATGGTGGTCACTATGGTATAAGAATATGAATGGAATAGGCAGGCACACAGCAAGTTTGCACAGTGCATTTCCTCAACCCTTATATCCAACAACTTTGCTGTTCCAGCTCTTTGTAAGCTGACACCACCAAGTTCACTAGTTTACATGGGATATGTGTTAGGATTTCAGCTTGTGAAAAGCTGGTGATCAATCCGCTGTTCCCACCCAACACTCCCTGCTCTGTAGAATCAGAAGCTTTCTTCCATTGCTGTTTAGAGTTCTCAAAATTTTCCTTTTTATCATTTAAATGAAATTAAAAATCCTCATAACTAGAGCTAGACAAATTATTTGTTAGGAGAAAAGGTTATATTCTGTTTGTGAATTTTTATTTTTGAACCAAATCCTGATTTCTGTGTATATATTTCTTATTCACAAGCATTGACTGAATTCTTTACGCAGACAAATTTCAATCTTTGAGGAATGTGGGAACTGTTCCTTGTGATTATTGGTTATTTCCGGTGTGTAATTGGTTATCATAATCACATGGCATAGGTTCTGTTCCCAGACTGGATGGCTGAAACATTTAAATGAATACCACCGATTTACAAATAATGAATAAATAGCAGAATGATTAATAGCATATAATCTTGTTGATGTATACATACCCTTGTACTCCTATAGGGGAAATCCAATCCACACACATTCAGGATCTGTTCAGAGATGACAGGATAATGAAATCCACTCTCAACCCAAGGCCAGGATGTGGGGCCACTGTACAGATTCCCTGAGGCCAGGATTCCAGCCTACGGGATGTAACAGCAGTTGCAATCCACATGTACCAGATGAGTAAACACACAGGGGCCACTTGATCTGCATCCTCTGCTTTGCCCCATTGTAGATCACACTATTGTGATCTTCTGCCAGACCGTATGCAGGACTGGGGCAGAGATCCTGTCAGTGGCATGGACAGCTCCTGTATGGGCTTGCAGGTGGCCTCTTAAGGAGTGTGGTGTGCATTGCATTGACACGCCACACATGGGTGAATTTTGCCTGTGAAGCTCATCCAAACAAACATTTATTTAAAACAAACAAAAAAAGCCACCCTGTTTGCTCAGATGTTTGTGAACAGTAAATATTTTGAGGTATGGTTGAACCAAACAATTGTTTGGCATCTGAAAGAATATACATGAACCTGAAGTAGTTCATGCACTGAATTAGAGCAGTATTTAACCAGATCTGATTATAATTAACCTTTCCAAGCAAGAGTAGAGATTTTTAAAGAACAATAGGCGGACTGTTTACAGAATCATAATATATTATGGTGCCATCCAGAAAATACTAGCGGAATAAATAGAAAGATTTTTTTTATCCTGAGTGAGTAAGTGAATAAATGGTGAAATATGTTATGAATCTATGTCTATGATATCTGTATGTGTGGTTATATGTATGTGTGTGTGTGTGTGTGAGAACATATGGCTTCAATATGTCTTCAAAAAAGCATATCTGTGACACAATAAGAAAAATATGACCATGTGCAATCCCTAAGATTGACTGACAAGCTACTCAAATAGATGAGCTCTTCTAATACGGGGTTTTTACACAGCAAAGGAAAGATATTCTACACCACCTCCAAAACAGGGATTGTTTCAATCAGTAGGGATAAACTATTGTTAATTACCTGGATCTACTTTTATAACTTTGTTCAGAAGGGATGGGAAGGGGTAAGGAAACTTCCCGACTGTCAATATTACACCTTGTAGAGGGGCCTTAGATCAGCAATTTAGCGGGAGCCAGTCATGTGGAAGCATTTCTGCATTGTTCCCACGAGTATTCATCTCCTAATTTGCATTAAACTAGTAGGGAATTGCCACCAGTTTGGATCCATACCTATAAATCTTCTATTATGAGGTGAAAGTATTAAAGTGTTGATTAAATAAACTTGTCTTCTCCCCAGGTTGAGCAAAGGAGATCTCTAATACAATGAGTTTAGCCATATATATATACACATATATATATTAAGTAGGAATTTGTCTTATTCTAAATTACCAATCAGCCTTAGCTCTCAACTGAAAGACTTTACTCCCCTTTTTTTATAACTATATCAAAGGACCCTCACAATTTACATTAGATAAAGAAATAGTAAATACTAGTGCTGTCAAATCACTTTTGATGATGTAAATATAGCTCTACTGATTTCAGTGGAACTTCTCTCATTTGCACCAGGTGAGGACCTGCCCCAAAATTCTTTTCTATTTTCTTTTAGAGCTCTTTAGTTTACATGGTATGGATTTATACCTACATGTTCCTCACCGGTCTATCTAATCCTATTATATCAATTAGTCTCTCTTTTGTGGGGCTGTCTCCAGATGTGTATTTTCTTTCTAACCACTGATCTATAATTATACAACTAGCACTAGGCACGGAAGGCCATAACAGAAGAGTATTGTGGAAAGGAGATTACAAATATCCTGGAGCAGGGAACTGCCTTCTTAATTTGTCGGTAAAGCATCATAGTCACTTACGGCATTGTAGGAATAATAATAAAAATAGTTCCTGAAAGTGGCTCATATTTTCCAAAGGCTGGGCAGCTGTTGGGAAGATGATGGTTCTTGGCAGTGAAAATGCGTGGATAATGTAGCAGAGTGGGGAAGGATCTATTCAAGGCACATGGTTCCTGTCTTACTGGTACCTGACCTGTTTTGTCCACAGGTGTATTTGGGGCTAGACTGGACAAATTTTCTTTGACTGGGAATAAAGTTCACCCTGCCTTTAAATGGTAAGGCAAAAAAGGAGGATGTACAGTTAGTTCTCAAAAGGAACAAGCTGGAAAATAAGGCCAAAATGCTGATGTATTGCCCTAAAATTGACCCCCACAGGGATTTTTGGGAGGAGGAGAGTGAAGACAGTCCAGTGAGACTGTTTTAGGGTCTAATAATGCACTGACAGCCACTCAGAACAGCAGGGCAAGAAGACTGATGGATTCAACAGGCATAGTTTGGCCCTACTGTGCAGGTCTGCTTCACTGAAATTATTTAAGCTTTTTTTATAGATGCTTAATCTGGGGGAAAAGGGGAGGAGGCAAGGAGGGAGACTAGGAGTTTCACTATCAGTGAATGCAACTCCTTGCTTTCCCATAAGAATACTACTAAAGTCCAATCTGTTTAGCAATCCAAGAGATAGCTTGTCTATTAAGGCCTAACAAAGGAAAGAAAGAAAGAAAGAAAAAGAAAGAAAGATGGGGGTGAAGCCCCAAAAACTCAACCCACACACCTGCCTGAATACAGCTCATTTGGTGGAATTTACACATTTCTGTAAAAGAATTAAATTACTAGATACTGAAGGGCTGTGCCTCAGCAAAAACCATGCATTAGAAATCAACCACAAACACAAATTTAGAGCCAAAACCTGAAGTTTTTATTCAGTGTTTACTCAGGCAAAACTCTGTGACTTAAAGTTTTCTGTGAAGAAGGCCTACTGTCAGGTTTTAAAGCCCACATCCAAATACACCATCACACTTTGCTTATCTTTCTGCCTTTCTTAGAAAGTTTCAACATGCACTTATTATTTTTAAAATAGTTCATCTTACCCCGTTTTACTGAGACAGTATCACGTTGTATGCCTTGCACTGTTTCCTCTGCCCCTGACAACTTGTATACGTTGGGTGAAATCCTGGCCTGATTGAAATCAATGGTAAAACTCCCATTAACTTTAGTTAAACCAAGATTTTGACCATCAGAGAAACAGTGAGCTAGATTCTTAGCTGTGCTCAGCAAGAAAGGTTGCTCTGAGCCACCTTTTGGTCCTGTGGTGCTGGGGCCACCAGAGTTGAACTGGCCCCAAACATTACTTAGAGTATTGTCCAGCCTGCTCTATATTAAACCTCCTAAAAGTGGTCCCATTAGGAGTCTTCCATTGGTCGAGGATTATCTGGAGCACTTTAATGTCTTCCCCTCATGCATCCACCCTGACGTACTTCCTCTTCATTTCCCCCGACCCCCAGTGCACTTCCAATAACCAATGTGATGTGAGCTATGCTGGCTTTATGCCTGCTGAGAATTCCTCTGCCATCTGTTTGGGAGAGATGTAAGTCCACTTTGCATAGCTCTCCCGGGATGAAGATTTGACCCAGTGTGTCAGTCCCAATGGTACTGATGAGCCATAAGGACTTTCCATCTGTGAGTAAGACTCTCTGGAAACTACACGTATCATCACCATGAAGAAACACACAAACACGTCTCACCGTTTTAGTGACAAATAACCTGAATCTGTTTTTTCATCTGTGCCTTAAATGCAGCTGTTAGTCTGGGCCAAGAATGGATGTTTATAAGTAAACATTGAAACAACAGGCAAACAGCACATTAAAGACATACCTTTTCAGAAGTTCAAACATATTATGCTCTGGCATTTTGGTTTGGGTTTTTCAATCTAGAGAGAAACAAAAAGGAAAGGGTTAGTAAAGTCAGAACCATGTGGCCCATTCTTATAAAGTGCAGAGTACTCTCAACTCTCATTTGTGAGCTGAGGGCACTTTGTACATTTTCAGGATCAGGCCCTAAGCTTGCATGTATTCCAAGGCAGAACCATCCATCTTGATAGGCGTATCATTTTACAGCACCCTCATGCAAAAGTGTGGAATGATGTGAGACATAACTTAATAATAATAAAAAATCCACTGTGAGATTCGCCATTCATTTAAACTACTATGCTACTGAATTTTATACTAAAATATAGAGCAACAATGGCTTTACTTACTGGTATATTGCACAATTTTATTAATTATTGTTTATCATTCTTGTTTTGACTACAGCCTTTTCTGTATGGAAACAATGATTGTTTATCTGAGCTCACATTGAGACAGCAAAAAATGTGTTGTCAATCTCAGTATCATTGTTAAGGGATCATTTCTGACAGCAGCTTCTGTGAGGGTATTTTGGAAGGTAAATGATACCTTTACAGTAAATTGACTTTCAAGGAAAAAATACAGATGTACAATATTGTAAAAAGACCCCTGATATTTCCTGTTGTACATCATACTAATTATACTATGTTGCTGGTAAAGAATAGTAATAAACTGTATGCTTTAAAACTATTTGATGTGGTGGGTTTTTGTTGCTTTAATACTTCACAATGCATTTTACGGTTCTTTTAAAACATAGGCAGATATTTGTATGACTAGGGGCCTGATCCAATTTATCCATGGGAATAGACATATAGGAGTCAATGGTGAGCACAAATTTACAAATGTACTTAAAAGTGCTTGTAGCTTCATGCCTTTATTACGTGATTCAGTGTGTTCAGAATTCCTCTTTGCAGCACAAATCTGATTTGTTTTCAAAATAAAAAAGCACAAACAGGATCCTGCATGAATATTAGGAATAACTTCACAGAATTACAGACCATTAGGGTTGGAAGGGATCTCAGGAGGTCATCTAGTCCAATCCCCTGCTCAAAGAGGACCAACCCCAGCTAAATCATCCCAGCCAGGGCTTTGTCCTATAGAAATTGTGAAACAATATAGTGCTAGATCCTACAGACACTTACATGTGCTTACCTTCACTCCTGAGAGAAGTTACATTGATTTCAAAGGGACTATTCATTTGAGTAAAGTTAAAATGTTTTCAGGATCCGTCCTTTTGTTGCCCTAATAAGGGCATCACATTTTTCCGAAATGCGGAACTCTAATTTTAAATACCAAACTTTGACTTGAGGGTTGACTGATTTTTGTAGAAAGAAAGAAGGAAAGATATACACAATATATAAAAAGATCCTATCTAACTCCTGCTATCTGAACTGGAAATTGAATACTTTTTTGAATTCTATATATTTTCTGACAAAAGTCCCAAAGTTACCATACTTGAGCTTTGATTATCAAGTCAATTAATTGGGATTCACTTTCACAATAAATGACTATTCTTGTGAAAATGTAGTGGTTCCAAATTCTTTAATTTTCCAGTTTTGCAGTGACCATTAGAATAATGTTCCTTCTTTTGTATGAGAATGTAGACTATAGTCCTCTGCAAAGTGGTCTCAGAAAGGTCATTGAGAGCACAGTGGTGGCAAGGGATGATATAAACAGTCATCTAAAAGCACGGCAAATCAATCATAATTAACATGGAGTTACTTCCTGCATACAAAGCCTCTGGAGCGAAAGGTCATTGGAAAGGATCAGTGGACAATGGGCAGATATGTGAGCAAACAGGTTTCATCACTCCAGGTCTCCCTGAGTCTGAACTCATTTTCAAAACCATCCTGTGTGAGATCAGCTTTAGAGGGGAATACAAATGGAGAATTCCAAGAATGATAAATTGGGAGAATTTCTATCCCCGGTCAAGTATAGGCTATATATTGTATGTGCATATGAGTACACGTTTCATCTAATTTAGTATTTTCCAGTCCATTTGTGTAACGTAACAGCCCATTTTCCTCTCTTACCCTGCTATCCCAGGTCATTAAAAAGGATAAAACCCTGGATCTTCAATTTCAAATCACAGGCTTCTTCCACTTTAACAAAAGGAGTAGCTATATTAGCTGGAAACAGCTGTGAATATGAGCCAAAAAGAGGGAGACACAAGCACATGATACACATTCTCCTTTGTCATAAAAAGTGCATCTTAAGCACCTGAGGTCCAAAGGAGTTCAAATTCCTATATAGGCCACCATGTGTTAAACAGCCCCCATACTTTGGGTCATCTGTGGAGATTTAACCTGGGATATTTGACACCAAAAGTACATACTTCCACATCCTGCTAGTAACAGTAGTAGGCTCTTATCCTCTATGCAGACTAGCCATGAGGGGAAGACATAATGCAGTTAGCCAGTATAGTATATATCACACCTATTTAATATATGGCCATGATACCCATTAAGTAAATTCCATTATTTCTGTACTCATGTGATAAACTTCAGAACCCTATGATAAAACATTATTATTTGTTTGTATTACAGTAATGCCTAGATTCCTCAACTGAGACCAGAAGCCCATTGTGCTAGGTACTGTTCATGTACATGATAAGAGGTAATCCCTTTTGCAGAGAGCTAACAGTCTAAATAGACAAAACAATTACATGCCAGTAACCAGTTTGATACTCAGATGGCCTGAGGATTGTGGGGGGTGTACAAAAATAGTTTACAACCACTTTTACACCCCTTAATTCCCAAACTCTTCAGTCACAGCTATGACTGTGAGCTTTGTTTTCAATCTCTTTGTCAGTTTTAGGGAATCCAAATATTAGTGGTGGATTTGTTTATATCCACGTTTCCATAAGCAAATCAGGAAAAGAGAGAAGTACTATTGGCCTTTATATTCATTTCTGAGAGAGAATGAAAGAAGGCAAACAGGCAGAGGCTCTCTAACTGAATACAAAAGCCAATATGGATCGGTCTTTTGATGGGCTCAGGGAAAAGTTGGATATTTTCCTTCATGAAAGGGAGAGCATTACAGAGATTGCTTTCCATGAGCTATTTCATGAGCTTGTCTTGATAGATCCTGGATTGGAACATAACATTTTGCTCCCCTTTAGCTATTTCTGTTTTAAATTTTTGATTAAATTGTCTAAGAAGCAAAAGAAAACAAAATGACTTTGAACATTGCTGTTGATATTTAGATGAGTAACTAGATTATCAATTAACTGGTAGCTGTGCTTTTTCATTGTAGAACTAATACTATTGTCCAAACTCATTTATCATTTTGGAGGGTTTGGTAGTAATACTTCTAAGCACATTCAAATTTTCTGTCTCCCCCTTTATTTGTTTTGTTTAGCAAAATATAAATTGAATATAATGATTGTTAAATACCTTGCTGCAATAGCACAGCATGGTAATTAAAAAAAGTATTTAACACCACCAGCCCAATTAATAAAAGGTATACTACTATATATCTGTTACTTGTTGGCACTTTCTTTTACATGTTTTGCATTGAACTCAGTGATCACGCTGAATGTTTTTTCTAGCAGCCCCAGCTCTGCTAAGATTCTGAGCAAAATACATTTACTATATAACAAACCCAATGCATGAATAACCAATTTAAATGCAATTTAAATACTATTATGGGGGTGAAGCATAATTAATTTTAAAATCATATTTAAATGTTTTTTAGTTTGTGATCTCCTGCCTCATTTAACTTAAAAAGAACATCACTAAATCATTTACTTTGCACATAGGGGAGGCTTACTTTTTGTTCAAGTATTTAACATTTTTATTTCCTTTTATTTTTTTTTTAAACGAGAAGATTTTCCATTGTTGCCTTGATTACCTCGTAAACTGTTTAAAAGCCCCTGCTCACAAAAGAAACCGGCAGAAATGCTGAAGCTCTTATTCGCTTCCACTTGGCTTTGTCAAACTTCTCTAGCTTAAAACATGATGCTACAAATTAGTAAAAAAAAAAAAAAAAAAAAAAAAAAGTGAAAACAAACCACTGAATGTTCTTCTCAAAGAAAAAAAAAGGCCCATAAACATTTTGGTTTGTACCTATAATAGTGAAGCCCATACAACTGAAATAAAGCCAATTGGTAAGTTTAAAGGGGGAGATTTTCCAGTGTTTCCAGTAATGAATCAGTTGCATTGTAATATATGGTGATTTAGTTGCATAGATCCAAGCTCCAAGTCATAACCCTGTAATATTTACTTCATAAATGGGAGTAGCAAATATGAGCAACTAAAAGTTGCAATGTTGCAATTACACAGAGGCAACTCTAGCCTCCATCACACTGACCAATTGACACCTATTTGAAGAGATGATGTGATGTTCCCTGATACAGTGCAGTGTCATCCATCATTTAGCCCTGATTCATGAATATACAAACATATGTTTAACTTTAATTTGCCATTTATCTTAACATTTTACTATAATGGGACTTAAACACATGCTTTGTAGGAGATTGACTCAGCATATGCTAAGGGCTAGATTCACAAACGGACTTAGGCACTTAACTACTAAGTTAAGTGCCTAAATCCTAGAATCAGGTCTCCCTGGGAATCACAAAAGCGCCACTCAACCTTGTAGGTGCCTAACGTTGTTCAGTACCTAAGCTTTTGCAGTAAGATTTCCCTAGGCAGCTATGTTTCTGTCTCTGCATGTGCACTTCTGCTCCACGCTAGGTGTCCAGACATCTAAGCCTCAGCATAACTCACTAACTTGCCTGTGGGGCCTGAGTGGTAACTGTGCTTAGAAATCATCTGTCAGATTGGGCCCCATATGTGAACTTGCAAAAAACAGCAGGGGGAGGGTGGGGAAGGAACAGTGGAACAGCCTCAATGGGAGAGACTGAAGGAGCCCCAAATCAGAATATCCTGTAGCTCAGTAGGTAGAGTACTCACCTGACTGGTGGCTAATTCCTCTTCAAATCACTTCTCCCAATCAGTTGGATGGGTGCTTTACACAGGGAGGGGGCTCCCATATCCCAGGTGAGAACCCTACTAAAGCACTGGGGTAAAAATTGTGAGGAAGCTCCTTCTGCTTCTTCCCTCCCTGGGTTCTTGCAAAAATGGCATAGGCATCTAACACCAAAAGAGGGTATGCAGCTGAGAATCCCAAGCAGAGGGTGACACCTCCCTGCAGCCTGGAATTAGGCACCAAATTCCCTGGAAGGGGAAAAATTTCCAATTGGCATGCCTAGACCGTGGGGATCTACCTAGCATGCAGGCTTTTATGAATCCAATTCTCAAGCACTTATCTATGCCCATTCATTGTACAGGACACCTAGGCACTGGCTTTTGTGAATCCCAGTGATTTTCTAGGCACCTGAAAGCTAGGGGTGGTGACACTGAGCATTGCCATGCCTAAGTTTCTTTGTAAATTTAGCCCTAAGAATTTTGTTGAATTGAAGCCATAGGCACTACTTCCCTGAGAAGTGTTGTTGTGACTAGTTTAGTTTAAAAGGTAATAGATGTGAATAGTTGTTGGTGGGTTTTGTTTACAAAAAAGGGAATGTAAGATGAAAATTTGGCATATATAGTGATTAGTGTTTAACCTAGTTTCTTTAGGTGATACCATCATACAGAGGCTAAAAAATAATAACACTGTATAATAAGGATACTATAATTACAGGGCAGTTATGTTACAATTCCAATGCAATTAAATTGGAGTTATACTTTTTGATAATTTTAATTACTACTGGATTCTAATAGTATATGTGTTAAGAGGAACACCAAAGGGGTAATAATAAGTAAATTGGTCACATAGTAAACATTCCAGTGTAATAGATTACTGGTAATTACATTATGAAATGCAAAACCACCGTATAATTACACTGTAACTGCATTCTAACAACGTTCAAATTATAAGAACGTAAGAATGACCGTACCGGGTCAGACCAATGGTCTATCTAGTCCAGTATCCTGTCTTCTGACAGTGGCCAATGCCAGGTGCTTCAGAGGGAATGAATAGAATGGGTAATCATCAAGTGATCCATCCTGTCGCCTATTCCCTGCCTCTGTCAAACAATAATCCTTGCCCACCTGTCTAATAGCCATTGATGAACCTATCTTCCATGAACTTATCTAGTTCTTTTTTTAATCCTGTTATAGTCTTGGCCTTCACAACATCCTTTGGCAAGGAGTTCCACAGGTTGACTATGCGTTGTGTGAAGAAATATTTCCTTTTGTTTGTTTTAAACCTGCTGCCTACTACTTTCATCTGGTGATCCCTAGTTGTGGTGTTAGGAGAAGGAGTAAATAACATTTCCTTATTTACTTTTTCCACACCAGTCATGATTTTATAGACCTCTGTCATATGCCTCTTTAGTCGTCTCTTTTCCAAGCTGAAAAGTCCCAGTCTTATTAATCTCTTCTCATATGGAAGCTGTTCCATACCCCTAATCATTTTTGTTGCCTTTTCTGTACCTTTTCCACTTTCAGTATATCTTTTTTGAGATGGGGTGACCAGATATGCACGCAATATATAAAATGTGGGCATACCATGACTTTATAAAGGGGCAATATGATATTTTCTGTCTTATTATCTATCCCTTTCTTAATGATTCCTAACATTCTGTTAGTTTTTTTGACTGCTGCTGCACATTGAGTGGATGTTTTCAGAGAACTATTCACAGTGACTTCAAGATCTCTTTCTTGAGTGATAACAGCTAATTTAGACCCCATCATTTTATATATATAGTTGGGATTATGAACTCTCTCTATAAAGTGTGGCCAACTAGGAAACACTGCAGAATTTCAGACACTGGGGGTCCAGTGATTGCTGGTAAAAATTGACCTTTTAGTGGTAACCGTTATAGGTCAGTGATCAGAGAACAGTTTAAAATGTCAGTCTTCCCAAATTTAGTGCATTTTTGCACATGTTGCATGACATGTATTTGAGATGCTGCTGCAAGCATTAACAAGTGAAATTAGTCTAGACTGGAACATTCACTTTAAGTAATGATTAAAATATTAAATAGTTTTTCCAGGAAAGTTAAACCCCAGTCCATTCTCCAGAATATGGGCAATATCCTGGGAACCAGCACAAGGCCTCTGTACAGACCCTATCTGTTGGTAAGCTCTCTAGGAAGTGGAAGGAGGTGGGGAAAATGATTCCTCCCTGGAAGTCAGAGAGAGTTAGGGTACTGCTTCACATGCAACAATACAGCCCCGATGCTGCAGTAACCCTCACCCTCCCTCAGTTTTGGCCCTTTCATACATTGGAACATGTTGGTTTTGGCTGAGCAGGGACTTCTGCACAAAGGAGAAGAGGGCAGTACTGGCCTCTTTGAACACTATCCTGGAGATAAATAGCTGCCCTTTTTTACTGCCACACCAAGGGCCATATTTTCAAAGGCGCTGTCTTAAACTCAAAATGCAAAATTCAAATGCAAAATTGACATGCGCACATTAGTGTGCACTAGACTCATTTACAAAATGTACATGTGCGTGCACTAACAATGTAGATTGTGCATGCATATAGGATCATGGGACTGGGACCTCACGAGGTCATCTATTCCAGTCTCCTGCACTTATTTATATGGTGGCTTGAGTGAACAAACTGGAGGTCTTTTTAAATATGTAGTCCTACTAGAAGTACTGAGTGAGCCTTTTTAAACATGTGGGTGAAATCCTGGCCCTATTGAGGACAGTTGCATTGACTTCACTAGGACCAGGATTGCATCCTTGTGCGACGTCTGCAGTTGGAGCTGGGAGTGTGAGCCCCAGCTTTCATAGACACACCCGCGCTAGCTCAATGTGAGCTAGTGCTCTAAAAATAGTAGTGTAGCCATGGTAGCACAGGCAGTGGTGAGCTGTGGCACGGCTAGCTGCCCCCAGGACAATTCTGCCTGGACTCTGTAGGTACGTACTCAGGACAGCTGGCCCATGCTACCATACTCCACTTCCCATACTACTGTGCTACACTACTATTTTGTGCATGGTAGGTCAATGAGAGCCAGCATGAGTATACCTACAGAGCTGAGAATCACAGTCCCCAGCTTCAAGTGTAGACATAACCTTGGTATTGCCAAATAGTGTTCACTATGGTAAATAGCTTGTGTTTACAGACAAGGCTTTTCTATTTTACATTCATTTCCTTAAAGAGAAAAAGTGAAAACTAAGAAAAAATGGTATGAAAGATTTTGACCTCCACCCACCCAGCCTTGGTCTATTCTCTCATCATTTCACTAAGCAGGTTTAGTGTTGGTCGATACTTTGACCACAGACTTCCAAGAAAAGACTTGGTGCTTCAGGAAGTGGTGCTGATGATTTATTAGGGAGCACTCTTTTCTTCAAGCAAGTTTTGGGTAACGTACTAGTAGAGTGTTAAGTGACACTGTGCTGCAGAAGTTGCCATCTTCTGGATGAAATCTAAATTAAAGGAAGATTAATTCTCAAGGCACTTGTGGCGTGAATAAGAGTTTTAATCCTGATGTCCTGGCCAAATTCCAATCTGGGTGATTATATTGTACCCTCTGAAATTCCCTCTGTAGTTTCAATTGAAGAAGTTACTCTTCACTTCCTAAAAACTGCTCTGTAATGTTGCTTATACATTTCACTCAGCATGAGTTCATTTCACTGATGGGTAAAGCATTTGCTACATTAAAGATGTAAAATACTTTTGGATCTTCTTGATGCTGGAATGCTCAGAGATCAATTATTACGTTTAGTATATGCAACACAGTAAGTACATTTAGAAGCCATGAAGAATAAAAGAATTCAGTACAAAATATTGTGTTAAAAGATGATTCACAGGATCCCTGCCTCATTCAGTGCATAAGTTGAATGGCAAATAAAGCAAGGTTGTTTAGTAAATGAGGGAGCTGCTAAGAGGTAGTGGTCCTACAGAAAAAGTAGAATGTGATCATGTAATTAAATACTGTATTGAAAAGCATTCAGTGAGACTACAATTTTACCAATCTCTAGCTGTAACTTTGTGGACCAGTTTTTATAAATAACTGGATAGTTTGTACCAGAATAGGGCATGTTCAAGCCAGATTGACAGTATCAGGACCTGAAGTCTTTTTTTTTTTTTCTTTTTTAAATTCACAGAGCAAGAACAATGGCTACTCAGTTTCCTCTCACTCCTCTGCCAACATGCCTTACCCTCAGCGCTGTTCTAAATGGAACACCTCTAGTAATGAATGTCTCCATATATATTCAGTCCTTGGCTTCCCTGATTAGTAGTAGTCTCATCACGGTATCATCTGGTACTGGTTTAGAATCATGGTGACTGTTGTGATAGAAAAGCTTGTCCACTGGGTGGAGAGAACATTAACACATTTCATGTAAGCCACTAAATAATCATCAGGAGACAAAAGGGGAGAATTCAGAGATAATTGTGTTGGTAATAGCTCTCCCAGACCTAATAGTTTTATCATACATATGCTGGAAAAATGTCTTGCTTTATGGTCACATCCTCACCCCACCAAAGCAGTGTTCTACTGCTAAATAAATGGTTAATGTTTGTGGTAATTTCAGACCTGGGCCAGATTCAGATAAATAATCTAGAAACATAAGAGTTTCTATCCCACTGACAATCACTGCTGAGTTGCCAGTATAATGTTAAAATAAAACCCATGTGAACAACTTGGTCTTCTGAATCAAAGTCTGAAGTGGTGATCACTTTCAGCTAAACACGACAAACACATTAGCATTTTCATTTGCAAATCATCATATGGTTTGGGCCTTTGGGCCCTGATTAGCTAAAAGACAAATGCTTTTTTTAACTTCAGGTGTCCATAAATACAAGGTCTAGTTCAAACACAATCTGTTGTATTAGGCTTCATGACAAGCATAATAAACCTACATCTTCATTAGCAACCACACTTGGAATTTTACAGCTGCAGAAGTTATCAAGTTATACTATCTTTTTAATATATCAATTTATTATGCACTAGTCTTAGAAAGGAGCAAAACCTAATGTGTTACTATTTTTTGTGCTACACTTTTATTTTTATATGACCAAGCATAAATTGACCTGTTTGTAAGCTAGATGAAAGATGCTAATGATTTTTAAACAGTCATAAGAATTCACCTTGTGTTCATTCCTTTTCAGTTTAAGGCTGATTATCCAAATTTATCATAGCAGAGACATTCCTGTTAAAGAAGTTCAACATTTATGATGCATCATGTCAAGTAAAGTCATGATTTAATGCAAGCGGATACACCATAAATTAAAAAGCTAAGGAAACAAATGCCTGAAGGCCAAGGAAATTGTATATTTAAAAAGCAGTTTATAAGAGATCTATTCACTAAACTCATTACTGCTTAACAGGAAAGGTGTAGGTGTTTTTACCTACTTACAATTAATGCCTAAAATGTTTGCGGTAAGGAATGAATGAAAAGGAACTTAGATAAAGGAGCTACATTATTTGAGGTACTGTTACTTTAACTGATCTATATAGATTGTACACAAATCCATTTATTAAACTCCATGTCCTGGATCACCCCTTAGCATGAACATACCCATGTGAGGATATATGAATGTGGAAAGTTCCATGAGAATCCCCTCTTGGAGTTTTTGTTGGATTTTTCCTTTCGGGGAGGCAGGTCTCATCCCCCTACCCATGGAATGGCTAATGGTATAAAAGATTTTAGATTTTAAAGCCAGATGTGATGACTTAGAACACTGAGGAATTTCCAGAGAAGTGGACAAAAGCTAATGTGCCAATATTTAAAAAGGGTAAATAGGATGACCTGAAGCACTGTAGACCAGTTAGCCTGACATCAGTCCTGGTTAAAATCAAGGAAAAGCTTATATGAGACACAACAGTAAAGAATTAAAGGATGGTAGCATAATTAATGCCAATCCACATGGTTTTATGGAAAATAGGTCTTATCAAACTTGATATTTATTTTTTATGAGATTACGAGTTTGGTTGATAAATGTAACCAAATAACCCTAATGGACATTAAAGCATTTTACTTAGTCCCACATGACATTCAGACAAAAAATGAACACTATTCAAAATGAATAGTCCATGTTAAATTGATTAAAAACTGGTTAAATGATAGATCTCAAAAAATAATTGAAAATGAGGAGTCATCATCCTCTGGGGTATATTTAGTGGGAGTCCACAGGGATCATTCTTGGTTCAGTGTATTTAATATCTTTATAAATGATCTGGAAGAAAATATAAATTCATTGCTGGTAAAATTTGTAGATGATACAAAAATGGGTGTAGTGGTAAGGAAGAATTGGGTCAGGTCAGTTATATAGATGTCTGGATCATATAGTAAGGAAGAGGTTATTTCTACATCATGCATTTTAATACAGTGGAATGCAAGGTTATATAGGAACAAAGAATAGAGGTCACACACGATGGGAGATTCTATCATGGAAAGAAGTGACATTGAAAAGGACCTAGGGATCATAGCAGATAACCAACTGAACATGAATTCCCATGGTGTTGCCATATTTAAGAGGGCAAATGCAATCTTTGCATGTACAAACAGGGGAATATTAAGTAGAAGTAGGGAGGTGGTATTATCTCTGTTTACAGTATTAGTTAGACCATTATTGGGATACTCTGTCTAGTTCTGCAAAGAAAGTTGAAAAATTGGAATGAGTAAGAAAAGTGCTTCAAGAATGATTCGAGATCTAGAAAACTTGCCTTATAGTGAGAGACTAAAGAACTTCACTCTATTTATTTTATTCAGAAGATTACTACATCATAGTCTACAAGTATCTAAAATGGGAAGAGATTTCTGATAGTAGACACCCATTTTATTTGGCAAAAAAAGGTATAGCAAGATCCAATGGTTGAAAGTTGAAGCTGGACAAATTCAGACTAGAAATAGGGTGCAAATTTTTAACCGTAAGGGTAATTTAATCATTAATATAATTTACCTAGAATGTGGTAGATTCTCCATCACTGGGAGTCTGGATTTAAACTGGATACCTTTCTAGACTATATGATTTACTTCAACCAGAATTTATGGCTAGATGTAGAAATTACTGGATGAGATTCTCTTGCCTGTATTATGCAGGATATCAGATTAAGAGTATTACAATGATCCTTTCTGGCCATAAAAACTTATAAATCCATTATGATGATCTGCTCTGCCCCGAGAACCCAGGTATTCCGGTGGCAGGAATTCCAGCACCCCACCTTCTGGTCCCTGACTGTGTGTCTTCAGTGAAGCCACACTGCCAGGGCTTCTGCCAGCCTGAGACTGCCTTCCTTTTCAGATTGAAATGCTTGACTTCCAGCAGAGTTACATAGCTGCTATTTTATAAGAGAAGAGCTGCAAGATAATAGCGATTTTTTAAACATTTTTTAAATCCCACTAGTGAAGAATGGGTGCGTCCTAAATTTAATTCAGTCCCAATCTCAGTGGTTTAATCTCAGAGTTAAAAAACCCTTCTCCAATTTAGTGAAATAATACAATGCAGCAAGCTCCAGTGAAAGTTACCGAATGATGTTTGAGTGCTAAGCAAAAGCATAACATAAATAACTCAGTCATCAGAAGGTATTGGCCACCTTAGAAACTATTACATTGTTGTGGGCCTGTTAAAGCTACAAGAAATACTAATGTTTATTATGGGATTTTGCCTCCTACACCAATTCGTGTTGGGTGAAATTCACTTCTTCTGCATAAAGCCCAAGTGTGCCTATACATCCCAAACCATGTGACGGCTTATGGGGTGACGCGCCTTCTGGGGTATTGGGTATATGGTGTACTGAATCCATATAAACATTCATTGCAGCACTTCCCCTAACCCAAAGTGAATTTCTAACACACAAACTAATGCAATAGTGTGGAAGATACACACAGGCAGCCCTTCGCAGCCACACAGCCTGCTGCCTTTCCTCTGCCCCTCATCCCACCCCTCACTCAGGGTGAAATACGAAGGTAAAAGTGAAGCAGAAGGCCTTTTGTTGGCTCTTCACTACAGGAAGGAATTTCAGCTATTGTGTTGTACTTTACTCCACAAGTAGTTTCAGCAGTTTCAATGGGACTCTTTGCAGACTAAGGTAATGGCACCAGAATCCAGCCCTGTTTGGCTTCAATTTCATGTGAGTTTATTTGATCAATTTCATATAGTCTTTATAAGGTGATTTAAAATTGCAATACATCCGCCGGTGGCCACTTTTCTCATTTGCAAACACGGCATGTTAAAAAATAAATAAAAATCTGAAAGCCTAGAATGATGTGTTATAAACATGACATATAATAAATGTTTGATGATTAGATTTACATGTTTACATAGAGTTGCTGTGCTCTATTTGTTTAAAAAATAAATACAAAGTAACAATTTAAAAAGCTATGAAATTATTTAAGTACAATTTGTCTAATTAACTAAGTCTAACATTAATCCCTAGTGGATGGAAACTAACAAGTTGCTCTCCTTTCCTCTCCCTGACCCATTTCCTTCCTCTACTTGCCCTCTCTTCCCATTTCTTAACTTTGTGTTCTTTTGTCCTTTTAGTGTTCTCCTCTAATGTTTTAGGGGAACAAATACAATATAAATTAAAAAAAGATGAAAGTTTTCATTAACCAAGAAAACAATCAGTCTTTGAAAATTATGTTTACAATACTTTAAATTTGATTACATTAGAGGACATTTAAAAAAACCAAAAATGTGTGATTTAATGGTAATTCAAAGATTTCTCAATGTGTGTGGAATAGTCAACAGGGAGAGATACATTACTGTGTGTATCTTACTAAGAAAATATTGTAAGAATACAAATGAACCCTCTTTTGGAAACTATTCTTGATTGGCACATATTTGAAGAGTGATTTTTATATAATATAATAGGATGAATGGTTTTATTTATATTTTAGACAATATAATATATGAAAAAGTTTAGACTTCCCTAAATCTTTTCCACATCACATGACTTGATCAAGAAACCAGTACATTGGAAATAAAAAATTGTAATGTTATTATACAAGAAATAAATAAGTAAAAAATTCCCAGTTTTCTCCCTCTAACGTCTTCCCTTAGGTCTAAGACCCAGGACTCTATTATTTAATCCACTGTGTATGAAATTCCAGCAAATGAAATCTTTGTCCTGTGTTTCTGGCTAATTATTAGCCAGCTCGCAGGTCTGTTGAGTCAGTTTACAGTGTGGAATACCCACTTCTCAGGAAACCCTCCTTCCTCCTTCAGAAGGGGCCACTCACTGAAAATCCCTTCACAGGCTGCCACAAAAGCCTTTCCGCTATTCTTCTTCAGAAGAATATATATATTTTACTCTTCTCAGATGAAAAGACGAAGGGGCTCAGGCTAAGAAGAGTTGACCAGGAGGCTGGTGACAGCAGTCACTTGAGATCCTTTCAGAGATGCTCTCAAGCATAAATATTTAATCTCCTTCGTTCCCCCTAGTGTGAATAATTTTTTTCCCCTTCAAGTATCAAAACAAAGTTTTTGAAATGCATATAACCCTGATATTTGATCCATGGCCTCTAAGGGTCAAATATGCACTGACCAGGCTCTTAGAGCCTGCAGAGCTTTCAGGTGGTCACTTTGCACACACCAGGTCATCAATCAAGCAATAATCACCAGGACAAATGGGGGAGGATGCTGGTACAGATGGCTTAAAAGGCCTGGACAGCTGGTCCACTTCAAGAGTCCTCTTTATAAGTTTCAGCTTTTGGCCCTTCATGTTTAAAGGGAATTAAAGCCAGTTGTTAGTTCCAATAACTTATCCCTGTATCTATTTGCTTTAGCAAATAAAACTAGTGTGCTGCAGCATACTTTCCTGTCCCTGTTTTAACATTAAAAGTCACATCTTAATTAAGAAGTACCCTGAAAGCTGTCTAGCAGTTGTATTTTTATTTGAGCAATTTTATACATTTGAGTTCCTTGCTTTTTTCCTGATCTTGTTATTTCAATAATTGATTTAGCAGAAGAGGAGGACAAGTAGGATGTGGAATTAGAGGAAGAGAGACAAGTTCACATCTGCATTACTACAGGTAATTTTCCCCAGTACAGAGACAGACTATGGCAAAGTGCAATGAGCTCCCTAGAGATAAAATATTCAGTAACATACTTATCTGAAACTGGGCCAGTATCTTTAGATTTTGACTATTGGGTAATAATCCTTATTGGTGAGTTAATAGCCATTACCAAAATGTTGATCACATCTGTTTATCAAGTAATATTTAGTGATTATTCTTAGCTTTGGAAGAGAATAGGATGAATTAATTGGCAGCAGAAAGTGTGAAAAAATTCTGTGTCTCACCAAGGGAGAAGCAAAATTGACAACCTCCTCCACTCCCAGTATGTCATAACTAGAAATTAGAGCTGCATCAAACTGTTCACTACAGCTGTAAACTCTGGCAAAAGAAAAAGCCTCAAAAACTATCTGTCATTTACTTAATAGACTAGTTACTGAGAATGTGAATATACTGAAATTAGGAAGGTGGCTTTGGAGAAGTCTAGATGAGCACGAAACTTTCAGCACTTTTTAGAGGTTTAAAAATACTTTAAAGTTTCCCTCTCTCTTTCTCTTGCCATCCTTAAGAATCACTCTAAAAGGCTTTAAATTCTAGACCCTATGAAAGAGATGTGTGCTGCCTTCTCCCATTTCTAAGGCTAATGGCACACAATGATGTAGTTCAAAAATATAGTATGCAAAAATTTGAACCATGGAGAGAATGGGAAAATTCAAACACAGGAGTTTAAAAAAAAGTAAAAATTTGAGAATAAGGGAAGCAAGAGATGTGAAGTTTGAGCTAGACAATTGCCAACTCTGCCTCCATTGCTGGCATTGTTGCTGCTTCGTGTGTCATGGAAATCAACCCAGAAAAAGAAAGGCATTATAAAGAAACACTATAAAATAGTACATCTCAATCTACCCTTAAAAAGGCCTTGAATCATTTGACCCATAACATTCAGAAACAATTCATTTTGAGAGTCTGTCAATACTATTACATGTGTCAGCCAGGGTGGGAATGAAATATCACTTGAGATGACAGTATTATGAGGACTTTTCTTCACAATTTTCCCAGTCTTTTCTGGCCTGGGAAGTGGGGGAATAGTTTTGTAACTAGTTGCTATCAGAACCTCCAGATGGTGGTGTACTTCATTGCCACTAGCCCATCCTCCCCACTGCAGAATTTTTTTTACTTTGACATGGCACATAAACCAAAGTGTTTGTGGAGGGATGTATTTTTGACAAAATGAGCTACCATCCAGCATACGTGACACCCCTTATTTAAATATATCTTGTGCAGTATATAGAAATGATTCATCCACTACACAGCAAGCTACAGATTACCATACTTGACCCCAATGAACATTGCCAATAGACCGTTATTCAGGGTTTCTTCTTCTACTACTAGATGATCCCTCAAAAGGGAATGATCTAGAGCTGCTGTAGCAGCAATAAGAATTAAAGAACTGTTGGCAGCTGCTATGCACAAGCAGTGTCCATCTAGTGTCAGATGAAACAATCTCTTCAGTAGAACCCCCAGCTGTGGAGAAGGGTCAAGAATCCAACAGTAAGCCTTCAGAGCTGCAGCAACAGAGAGAGTGTAGTGCTCAAGCTTCTGACAAAGACGGTTAGGGTCAAAGGACTCTGTTTCTTTCCCACGTCACCTCTGTATGGAATCCTCAACAACTGCTACTCTGCTGTTGTCAGGCTAGCAAATTCAGAATCCAGCGTCCACAATACACACATGATTAAGGTTGAATGTGAGCCACTGCTGTGCCATTTGCAGATCATGCCAAATGCCAGCTGCTCTACTTCAGGTGGATTAGGAGAAGCCATTAAAAAGAGACAGTCCACAGCACAATGTACCAGATGGCACACATTAGGGACAACTTTATTTCCTGTGGCCTTAACCATTCTGCTTGAAGCTGCCATGGGATCTTTGGACATGATCAGCGGTGTGACAAGGCCCTAGAGGATCCTGGGGCAAGAATAGGTTAGGGGCCGTGTAAAAAGAGTCTCTCTGGGGTGCCTCCCTACCTGGACTGGGGCCCCTCCTCATGCCCAGTGTCCATCAGTGTGTTAGCCTGTTAGTCCTGGTGGTGGCCCTGCCCTTGTGGGTCTGCTTACTTTTGGGTGGGGGAGAAGCAAAAGTTCAGGTGAACATGAACCAAGCCCCTTCTGGATCAACAACAAGGCAACAAAAAAAAAAAGTCTGAGGCACCAGTTTACAGGGGTGCCAGGGTAGCAGCTTTGTTGGAGTCCTTATGGCTGGTGGCCAAGTTAGCCCTGCCCCATCAGACTTACCCTTGGGATTTTCTGAACTTCTTGAAGAGCTGGGAGGTTTCTGGCATGAGGATTCCTTCTGCTGCTCCAGGAGTTACTCTGGTCTCTCTCTTCTCAGGGCTTCCTGCCTTGTGTACTGCACTGTCCTCCTTTTAAAGCCTTCCTCTTTACCATTCCTGACTAACAGGCTACGTTATCACACAGAGCCACCCTATTGCCTTCCCTGTCAGTGTCGGGTTTAGACACCCCATCACGTGCCCTCCCCCTCACAAATGACCCTGGGGAATTGTGTTCTGTGGGGGACATACTGTTCTTGTCAGGGGTAGTGTTTGTGCTCTGAGAAAAGGAATTAACATTTATCTGGGCCTTGTTGGCTCTGTGGGACACCTGAAATCTGTACAGTTATAGGGCTAGGTATCGATGCATGATCTTCGTGTTGGTGTCTTTCATCATGAACAGCCACCAGACAGGTGTGTGGTCCACAATCAGCAAAAAGGAGGTCTCCAATAGGTAATAATGTAAGGCATCCATGGCTCACTTAGCAGCCAGGGCCTCCTTTTCAATCACTGAGTAGGCATTTTCACATGGAAATAATTTTCAGCTTAGGTAAAGTATGGATTGTTCCTCTTCCTGGAAGATCTTAGAGAATATTGCCCCACGTTGCATGTTCAATGTGTTGGTGTGGAGTATGAACTACTTTGAAAAATCAGGGTTGAAGAGCACTGGTTCACAACATAAGCTATATTTTGATGTTCTAAGGGCTTTAATGCAAGCATTGGACCACTGCACCTTCCGGGGTTTCCCATCCCTCATCAAGTCAGTGAAGGGGGCTGTGAGGTTGCAAAGTTTGGCACAAAGTGCCTGTAATACCAGCCAAACCCAGAAATTGTCTAACTTGCTTCTTGTGTGAGGGCCTCAAGTAGTTGGCCAATACCTGCACCTTGTCCACAAGTGGGCATATCTGCCCACCTCCCACCGCACATTCCAGGTCTATGGCTTTGTGGTTCCCAATCCTGCACGTAGTTAGGCCAGCGCCGACAATCGACTGCAATACAGTGATAACATGGCTGAGATCTTGGCTGCATATAACTGTGCTGTCTAAACAAGCAGTGGCGTATCACCCATGTGAAAGAGGACTTGATCTATTAGTCTTAGAAAGGTCACCATCACCCCATTTATCCCAAATGCATTGTTTGAAAGTGGGACAGTCCTAATGGTGTGGCAAATAGAGTCTTCCCTCTGGAGTCAAGAGAATCTGTGAATACCCTTTTGAAAGATCAAGTGTAGATATGAAACTTGCTGCCCTGAGACATTGCAATAGATCAGCTATTCTAGGCATGGGGTATACATCAGAATTGGAAATTTCATTAACCTTATGCAAAATCTTATCATGCCATTGGGTTTTGGGATGAGAACTAAGAGTTTTCATCACTCACTGTGTGACTCCTCCACCACACCCAGGTCCATCATAGTTTGGAGTTCAGTCTTCATGGTGTCTCACATCCTGGGCAAGGATTGAGCAGTCTCTCTTACTGTTTGTCCAGGTTCCTTCTCAATGTGATAGTACATCAAGTGGGCATGTCCCAGAAGCGCTGAAAACACCTGGGGGAAATGCTTTTATCAGCTGGCCCAGCTGAGTGTTTTGGTCTGCCCTTAGTGTCTCCTCATTCTTGATGGAGCTGGTCCTTACCATTATTGAGATCTTGGGGCCTAACTTGGGGTCTGTGGCAAGGGGAATGATATAAAGTGTCTCCTTATCATGCCAGGCCTTCAATAAGTTGAAGTGAGAGATTTAGGTTTCTCTCCTTTTCCCTGGGTGTCATATCTCATAGATTATGGGGCCCAAATGGGGCAGTACCTCAAAACCCAACCAATTGTGCACAGGCCTGGAGATCATTTGTTTTGGCTTGCATGTCTCTATGGGAATGAGATAGCAGGTTGACGTCATCAGCAAAGTCAAGGTCCTCTAACTTCTGTGTAAAAGTACATTGTATGCCCCTTGCTTGTTTTGTGGTCTCTCTCTTTACCCAATCTTCACTAGTACAAAAAAGATCACGGATGACATAAGACATTCTTGTCTGGCACTCTTAGTAACTTTGAATGGTTTAGTCAGGTCACTGTAATATATAACATTATGTTGGCATGTTATATTTTCATAGAAGCTCTGAATGGTGTTCACAAATTTCAAAGAGATTGTACAGTGAAGTAGCAACTCCCATAAAACTGTTCTACCCACTATACCAAAGGCTTTGTGGGAATCTATACGATTCATATAAAGCAGTGACTGCCATTTGATCAGCATTTTTATATTGATGTGTTGGGTTACAATTTGATCTCTACATGATTTCTCCTAACTGAATCCTACCTTCTTCTTGTCATAACCTTGAATCTACCACTTTCTTTATTTTGTCTAGAATTATAAGTGCAAATACCTTATTTGAATCATAGAATCATAGAAATGGAGGGCTGGAAGGAACCTCGAGAAGTCATCAAGTCCAGCCCCATGCTCTGTGGGAGGACCAAATATACCCAGACCATCCCTGACAGATGTTTGTTCGACTTGTTTTTAAAAACTTCCAGTGGTGGGGATTCCATAACCTCCCTTGGAAGCCTATTCCAGAGCTTAACTACCTTTATAGTTAGAAAGCTTTTTTTTTTGATATCTAACTGAAATTGCCCTTGCTGCAGATTAAGTCCATTACTTCTTGTCCTACCTTCAGTGGACCTGGAGAACAGTTGATCACCATCCTGTTTTGAGATAGACTGCAATTGAATGCCCATCCAGTTTTTATACTGGCTGAAGTCTCCTTTCTTTGGCAGCTTCACTACCTGATCCTTTTCCCTCTTGTTTGGTATTTTTTGTCTTCCCATATCTTTAGTAAGGGACCTGTCAAAGTGTCTACGGAGTTCTTCAAGTCTGCCTTAATGACCTCCATGGGAATGTTATCTTGCCCTGGTGCCTTTCCAATTTTTTTAGCCAATTGACTGTCCGATTGACTTTTCTGGTTGTAGGTCCTAGCTTGACATCTAAAAATTTGTGAAGTCTGATACTTATAAATATTTACTTCATACTAAAAATTGTCAAACTCCATACTGTCTATTTTCAAATTGGTCTGTGGGAGTTTCAGTCTTGAGACTCCCAATGAGATGAATGGGAGTTCCTGGACCATTTAGAAAATGCAGGCAGAATAAACTGGTGAGCTGTTTGTTTTTTCCAGATTACTTTCCAGAAACATGTATAGATATTTCTCATTCAATTTTACTGCTCCCCCTTTCATTGTCTTTATGGACAGACGGACTCTTTTCTGCTGTCAGAAACACCATTTGGACTAAATTTCCTATTGGGCTTTGTTCCCTCTTCTGCCACTCCTCCCTCCCCGCTTCCCCCTGCCACCTCCCAGACTCCAGTAAAATACACTTCAGTGTTTGGGATTTCCCATTCATCCCTGATTAAAACAAAGCCAGTAAAGTTTCCCCTAGCAAACCATGTGCCTGTTTTAAAGCAGCAGCAGCCACCGGCTCTGGTTTTGTTGAGGATGAAAAGAGGGCATCGCAGCTGTAAGGCAGCACAGACGTGTGAAATGGGTTTCACACGCTGCTCAGCTATCAGTGGGGTGGCCATGTATGATTCAGTCTGTGTTAAGTCAAAAAAAAAAGGAAAAGCCTTCAAAGCCACGCCAGCCATCACCTCTTACAAACTCTAAGTACCCCTTTTGACTGCCATTGCTTTGCTGAAAATAACACATTTAGTCATTTGTCATAATTATAAGAGTCCCAATGACATGGAATGCAGGCCCGCCTTTTAATGCTGCCAAGACTGTTATAATACAGCCAGCAGGGGACTGCTGCTGTGAGCAAATCACAACTGCCGTGCCAGTTAAATTCCAACCGAAAGGTCATACGTGACCTTTGTGAGTAGTTCATCTCAAATGATTGATCTGCTAGCAACAAAACTAATAATTACACAGCTCTTCATTTCCATTCGTCTTTGTAACATGAAATTTATCCCAGTGTGAAGGATCCAGGCCATGTAGGAGTAAATTGGTGAACCATAAACCTACTAAAACCCCACAGGTGCAACTCAAGTCTTCTCTTTTACCCCTCCTCCATATGCACGTACACACACACACACAAACACACACTCCCCTCCCCGCAGATATTTCCTGAAGCCAACCAAATAACACATTCGTTTTGACTTATATTTTGTCTTATATTTACTGCAGATCTTGATCAGATAGATCTTGATCCTGCTTTCCTCCTTTCTCATAAATGTGCTTGTTAGTGCTCTATTGCATTTTCATTACATGTAAATGGGATTTGAAATCAACATATTTTATATGAAGAGCGTGGCCAAGATCATTTTCTTCTGCTCCTTCTCCTTATGTTACCTAGATGTCAGACTTCCCAAGATGGTTTTGAAACAGACATGTATAAAAATCTGTCTCCCATATTGAAAAAGACCCTCTATTCCCAAGAACGAGTAAAGATCCCGTCAGCAAACTGAGTGCAGGGCTCCCACAGGGACTGCTGTATTTGACAGAAAATATCAGCAGGAAAATGTTTGCCCTACATTTGCATCATTTTTATATTTGAGTGGAACAGTTTCATTGTGATGGGAGGTCAAACAATCTACCCAAAAGATCAACAGACATTTTCAGGAAAGATGCCAAACTGACTGAGGGGCGGGGCAAGCGCCACAGGATACATGAGGGCTACCTGGCAAAGCAATGGAAACGAGATAGGCAAATAGAGAACATTTTTCATTCAGACAAATGTAAAAAAAGCATCTGAGAATTTTGTTTTTAAATGAAATAACGTTGAACACTACCAAATTCCTGCAGGGCCAAATCTTGGAGCCCTTACTCAGTCCCTACTAAATTATTACTCAGGGCTTATCCACATGAACATATAGTTGGCAGGAAACCGGGGTGTGAATATTTCCTGCACTAGCCTGCCACGCACTAATGCTCCATGCAGACCCTACTGATGCGCACTAACACTTCACTTAATGTAACTAAACACTAAATAACTAAACACCCTTAGTGTGCTCTGATTTACCTGCTTTGAAATGGAAGTAGACTAAATCACACTACTAATGCACAGTTAGTGTGCATCAGCAGGGCTTACACGGGCAGTTAGGGTGCGGCAGGCTAGTATGGGGTAGATTCACACCACAGTTAACTATGAACTTAATGTTTGTGTACATAAGCCACCAGAAAAACCTCTTACTGAAATCTATGGGACAAAGTACATACTGAACAAGGACTTCAGGAGCTAGATCTTAAGCATGGAAGTGAGGCTATATTGTTTTACTTCAAGAACCCATTGCACTCACTTGGACCCACTCTACCTTAATGAAGCATAAGTAGGTGTAACTTACAAACCAAGGAGCAGGAAGAAGGTGTACATTAAACTAGGCTGTGAGCGTCTTTAACGTACACTTTCCTTGGGTACTGGTTTGTAAATGACATCCACTTAGATTCCCTTGAGGAAAGCCAAAGGGTCTGAGTAGCCGTAATGGAGTCTAAGTCAGTGTGACTTGCACTACCTTATGTATCATCTCTGAATCTGGTCCATTCCAAAGACCTTCCATTTATAAACAAATAGGGAATTACAAAATTTAAGATGTCTGGTTTATTCACTTCAAAAAGAGAACATTCTGACATTTGTAATATTTTTGCAGTGGAACAGCAAACTACATCACCTGTTGGATTCACCAGTATTTCTGCTCTGAAATGCTTCTCCAATTCTGTACACAACTCTACGGTGAGCATAGCATTATAATTGGCCAAATTCTCCCACTCATGCTGAATAGTACTTTCCTCTGTGAGTAGCCCTCTTAAAATCTGTCTACTTGTGGAACAAGGTAGCACTCTGCATGTGTAAAGGTGGCAAAATCAAACCCTGTATTATTAAAGGTCAAATCCTTAAGTCCTTACTCTGTTTTTACATAATTTTTACTCAGGTAAACTCCAAATGAAATCAGGTGGGAGTTTGTCTGTATACCAGCTGAGTAAGGACCCCAGGATTTAGCTAATTGTTAGGAATGTTTGATAAGTGATTATTTTATAAATAGCACTCCAAATGAGAACAAACAAATAGGGACATTTGGGTAGGGCTATAGGGCAGATCTGAGCCAAGCCCAATACAGTATAGCAGAAATGGGCACTGTTGAACAAATCTGATTAGATTTTCAAATTAACTGTTTTTACCCTCTCTGATTTTATTTCCCTTTAGCCTGCGGTTTCTGACTTTGCATTCTTTGTATCATTTTCTTCTTATTCATCTGTAATGACTAAACTTTCTTTTAATTCAGAAAAAGTGCTGGTGCTCCACTGTGACTGAAAAAAAAGGGAAGGAACCCAGCCCATGGCAGCTGCTGCTGACTTTAAGCACTGTCTATAAAGTATTAAACCATCTACTTTACGTTCTAATAATATTAACAGTCTCCATGAACCAGGACATTCAAAGTTAAAGCTGAAATTCTCTCCTTAAGCCACCACATTGTGTCTAGGTGCAGCACTTAATCAGGGGGCCTCAGAACAGTGGGAGGGTTCATACCATATGTGCTATAATACCTAAGCACAGTGGGTGTGAATTAAGGACAGAATTTTAGACTTAAATCTGAATTTCTTGAGTTCTGCCATTCTAAGTCAGATCCTTAATGATTTTTTACATATTATCCTGCATGTGTTGGTGTTTTACTTTTCTTTAAAAGAAGAAGAAAAGGACAATTGCTCATAAAAGGATGAGAGTGGCTATCTATCCTGTAAGTACTGGACATGGTACTTACAGGGTAGAGATCCACTCTCATCCTTTTATGAGTAATTCTCCTTTTCTTCTTCTTTTAAGGCAAAGTAAATACATAATTTTAAAACACATTAGCTTAGTTTAGAACAGTGTAGTTAAATTAGCAAAGCAGAAGCAGTATATTGTTTAAATGTGAACTTTACAGTTTTTAAGATATCTATTGTAATAGAACAGAATTCAATTTTCTATAGTATTTTAATACTCAGGGCTAGAGCTTAGCAACTATCTCAAAGTACTTTCTGAAAATAATCAATTAATTTTTTTAATCAATTCCATATGTGTTTGCAGCACTTTTATGTTTGTTTTCTGCAACTATTCTAGCAAATAGTGAATGTTAGCAAAAAGTGATAATTTTTAGCAAACACTGCAGAATTTTTCATGGAAAACAAATTTCAGATTCAGAATTGTTCTGGAAACATGCAAGACATTTGTGAAGACTAAAGTAAATGATGACTTATGAATTATTTGCCCAGCTCTGACTTAGGACACCTACTGATTGATTCATCATCTGTGCATCTCCCAGTGATGTCAAAGGAAAATACATGCATGACAGAGCAATCTATTGCCCAATTTATAAGCACTTTCTAATATAACGAGCTACAGTAGATCATGGTAGTGTAGTAACTATGTCTCAGGGTCTACATAGACCTAACCAAATTTGTATAATAATCAGGATTGAAACCAACCCCACATATGTGACTGATATTTGGAGCTTGGGACTATACTTTTGGAAGGAATTCGTTAGCCTTCTTGAGCGTACTTCGTACAAAGGTTTTTCATTCAAACACTCCTAGTGGACGACCACCTCCATGGCACAGGAGGTCATTGGTACTGCTTCTGAAAATACTGGTTGTTGATTCTTGCTTTGCCAAAAAACCCAGGAGTATGTAAGCCTCTTCCTTTTTCTAACCATGGGGCAGACTTTTAACTGGTCATAGCTCCACTGACTACAGTTGAAGTCAACTGACTTGTCAATTTACACCAGCTGAGGAGCTGCCCCCAAGTATGTGAACAATCCATGACCCTGTATGAAATATTTTGCTTTTCTTTATCGTTAACAGCAATGAACCTTCGTGAGGAGTTTTAATGCAGGTGAACAGCCAGGACTGTAAGTAACTTTTGTGACAGACACATGGAACCCACCCTTATGAACAACCCCCAGTGAAAATACAAGTTCACCTCTTCAGAGAAAAACTCATTAAAAACTAGCAAATCTCAGTGGTTTTATTGCAAACCAATCAACCTGAACCTGTAAAGGAGTCTGACCTCACCCAGATTCATGGGTCTTCTATTTTTGACTTTACCTGCTAGTGATAGGAATTGATTTCAAAGGCTCTAAAATTAGCTCTGTACATCAAAGAATTGTTATAACATGTCTTAGTAATGTTGCAGTTTTACAGGTTTTGCTGTTCTCTGTGTGTTCTTTAATTGGAAAAGTGTAACCCTCAAATCCAGGAATTGGTGACTGAGTTAACTGTCCTCCTGAAGGATCACTTGAAAATTGACTTCCTCATAAGTGAGGTTATTTCCACAGGAAGCAGGTGGAAACTGGAGAGTAGTACTCATAAAGTTAACAAGGTCACTTTGCTGTGCTCAGGCCTGATGTAATTTAAGTCACCTATTGGCAGTCAAGGTAGGTAACATTCTCTGCTGTTACAAATCAGCTCTTTTAAATCAGAGGCAGTGATCTTTTGCAGTTTTTAAACACACAGAAAAATAATAAATGAAAACTGCCAAAAATAATGAGAAAATATTTTTAAAGATATGTAGAAGAATGATAATTAATGTCTCAAGTACAGTAAACAAATGGTTACTGCCTCTGGAGGAAGTAATTCTGTGCTTTTCATATACATTTTTCACACTGGAGGATATATCATATATTTGTAGTATTGCTGACATGAGCAATGCTAATTGGGGATTCAAAATTGTATATAGTATACATGGGCAGCAAGCATCATACTAATATACATCATGCTAACATATAAGGGATCTAGCAGGGATCTCCGTACCTTGTTTTTATCTTTAACACCTTTTAGTTTCTTTTCCTCACACTTCCACCCTTTCTGCTTTTTGGATGGAAGAAACTGTGAAGTGGTAAAAGAAGTTTGTGCTCATACAGCTTTGATGACTTGACCATCTGGCTGGGAACTCTCATAAAGGAAGCCCTACAGAGGTTAGGAAGGTCAGAGATTATACAGGCCAGGAGCCAAAGAGGGTCCAGTCACTCCTTCAACTGGAACCCAACACCTATCTGATCAAGTCCAAGCTGCAGTCATCAATCTCCAAGGAACAGTATCAGAATGGACTCTTGATAAACATCACTTCTCTCTGGCTAGCTTTCATAAATCTATGAAACCATAAAGGAAATCTCTTTGCCCATATCCCGTTGTAATAGCTTCCATCCTTTCCCGGTGCTCAGCTCATTAACAAGTGACCTGAAGGCAGGAGGAAAAAAAAACACTTTTGTATAATGGATCCTTGATGTTCAGAGACTATAAAAGTAAACAGGCCTGGTTCACTAAAAAAGTGCAAAAATGTTCTGGGAAACACATAAGATTTCCTGATTATAAAAGTTATCTGAAGAATGGGTAGAGGTAGGTAACACAGTTTGTGTTCGAATATTGCTTTTTGTCTGAAATATTACACACACACACAAATTTAAAGAATACCTGTACTACAGATCTATACTATATGTCCATATATAAAAACATTTAAAAACCTCTAAATACAAATTTGTGTTCTGCAGAGGTGCTGATGTCCCTGGCAGTAAGTGTCCAGCATCAGGTTCATGAATTGCAGGCTTCATTAGTCTTAAAATGGTAACAAAGGAAGATGCGTCCTAAAAAGTGTCATCCTTCATCTGAGAGGGCAGTGTCTGACACATTAGGAATCTATATGCTCAATTAACCACTGGCAGGCTCATTTTTTCTGTTTCTCTCGTTCCTCCCTCCTTCCCCCTGCCACCCTACCCTTCTCTCTGACTGGAATCTTCAGTTTTCAGCATTGATAGCCCTGACTATATGCAAACACTCAATTACAAGATGACTTGAGGGATTAGTTTTGGCTGCTGCTAGTTTTTACTCTAATACTTTATGGTGAATAGTCAAACAATCTTATTCTCATGTTTTGCTTTCGACTGCCAAAAACAAATAGAAAGAAATCCCTTGCTATTAAAAGTTAGTTTACAATTTCAAAATCTAACCCCATGATGAACATATTTGGTGATTAAACTATAATATGAATTCGCTGCCCTTGAAATCAAGGATAGTTATTGAGGAAACTAAGTCATAAACTTTTCTTTCAATTACCCTTATTTTTTAAGAAAAATGTGTATGCTAAGGAGTTACTTTTGAAGTCATTTATGATTTCTTTCTATTAGTTAAAGACTAATCCTTAATTATTCAGGAAACCTCCTAGAAGCATTTTGAACCGAGAAAAATTTTGGTAGAGGGAATAAAAACTAAAACAAAACAAGGAAAGTTAACAGGTAGGAAACATAGCCAATCAGAACACAGAGCTACCATCCTAAATGGTTAATCCCCCATAACTATTAGCGTACACATGATTAAGTGTATAGTAGACCTGATTAAGTATGTCTGTACAATATGCTAATCCCTGTATTCTGATTGGCTGACCCGATTAATGGTACACTAGACTCTGTTCACTGATGGAAAGACAGTCTGCCAGGTCTCATGTCCTCTCTCAGAAGAAAACAATGGGAAAATAAAAAAGCAGTTTACAGATACTTAGGAGGAAGTGAAAAGAATGAATGACAGGGAGAGATCATATTCGCATTGTTTAAAAAATAAATTTAAGCTGTGAAGTTTAAGAGAACTGTCATGTGCCCATATTCTTCCTCCCCAGAGTGAAGAAGCGAATCTAAAGCTATTTTTGCATATGTAACTTATTTGCTTATTTTGGTTGTCAATATTGTCCATTTTTTTTGGCTGCCTTGTAATATACATACACATGGAGTTGCTTGTTGCAGGAAAGTATATATATTCTGTAGAAAGGCAAAACATTTTTTTTATTAATAGCCTTTAAAAACTGACCAACAAAATGCATTACCCCGGCTGGTTTTGCTTCTCTATTTGCTTCTTTCCACATGCAGGAAGCATGCTTTAGTAAGTAATTATAGCAATTTGCAGTCATATCTTTTTAACTTGTTAATACAGACTGAGAAAAACTAAGTGGCGTTTAGGGCCTGATCCAAAGCACATTGAAGTCAATGGAAGAATTCCCATCAAAATTCAGTGGGCTTTGGATCAGGCGCCTTAGATACCAGTGTGGTAAATGTCTTCAAAATACAACACATCTATGTCCCCTTATTTCTTTCCCTTTCTTCTTATGATTACAGGTTATGTTTTATTGGTCATACACTTCTGCCTGTTATTGGGTTATTGACACTCAAACTCAGCACTCCTATTAATCTGGAAAGATTTGCTAAAAGGGTGCTATAGAAGTTTACCATTTGGACAAAGAAATTAAATGAACTTGCTCTTTTCTGTCATCCTCCCTCCCTGGCATGCCCTGGTCTACAAGTCTTAGTGCAGGTGCCTGGATTCCAGGAGAGAAACAACATGAGAGCACACATTAAAATTTGTATAGTGATTTGAAAATATAAAACATCTAGAAACCTCATGCATTATTAATTAATATGTACCATCTGTTCTAGGCCAGGTGAGTGTCCTTTCACTAGCTGTGTTATGTTTGTCCAGTGCAACGTAAGGGGACCAAACCTCTAGCTTTTAAAGGGTTGAATTATTGAAGCAGGCTTTTCTTGTGCTATCTGAATGAGTTGTTCATGTGAGATAAATCTATTCATAGTGGGTCAAATTCACCCAGGCTTGGCACCAGACATGGCCAACACACACAGTGGTAGAGATTTCCCTTTGGTTAAAAAATCCACTATAGGCAGATTGCCAATGACAAACAGTGTTTTCAGCCTTTACTGCACTGATGTGCGTGCAGCTGGCAGCACTGAAAATGAGGAGTTCTGACTTTGGACTACGCCTGGGTAGGGTAGTTGAGGGATGTGCTATGAAGGCACTGGACAGAGATTCAAGTTATCAGCTCCTTGTGGAAAATCTAGTGTATGTCAACCATCAAGATATCTGCCTGCCCTCCCTCAAGTGAATCCCTTCAGGGTCCAGTGCTCATGGCTGGTGGGATCAAATGCTCTTTGTACATGACAGCATTAGTCTGAGAGAATCTGACCCAACATCTCTGGTCTATCAATGTGTCATGATGTCAGTTCATAGGCAGCATCTATATATCATAAGGTTTATCTAGAGCTAACAACAACAATAGAAAAAAGTCAATAAAATAATTGTGTCCAGTCTCCCACTACATGAAATCATGGGCTACGTTTGTGAAAAAAATAAGGGAGTGATATTATAAAATCTGTAAAATTTTAATGAATAAATGAATTTTCTGTTCTTCATTATTTATTTAATTCTGGAAGTGAATGAATAATTCCAATGAAATTACTTATTTTTTATATTAGTAATGGGTTCTCATTAAGTCTTGAATTATACCTAATATTATATGTGACAAATGTCCATATACAACCAAAGAAAAATAGCAAGTACTGTCTCACTATAGCTATTAAGGAACAATTTGATGTAGCTAAATGCTGAATACAAAAATCTACTTATTCATTAAGGACCCAGTCCAATTCCCAAGTTGGTCATTGGAAGTTTGGGCTCTAAAACTCTTCTACGAAAACTCTCTATTCATAATTCCCTTGTGCTGACATAAAACTTTACCCTTATGACAGTGGACAATGCCATGGAGTAAAATATATTGTCAGTACCAATCCACGGTTAACAACTGATTTACAATGAACATCTAACTTGTGCAAGATATACTAATTTCCATCTCAGTGTCATGCAAAGGATTATTGATTGACTACAAGCAGAATTCATGCTACAAATTAGCCAGGTATTATGAAAAAAATGTTTACAATGATTAGAGGAAGCATTTAATAAACTTCATATTTATAGACTCAAATCCAATGAGATGCAAACTCTCTTTTAATATGTGGGTTTCCTGCCAAAAGATTTAACAACTTGTGACCCTGCCACTTGGCAAATAAAAGTGTGAAAGTGATATTTTGCAGTGCGAGATTTTGAGAATCAAGTTGATTTGTGTCAAAGAAAACAGGCAGATTACTTACTTAATGTGCCTCTGACATGTCTCTGCTTCCGGTTACAGAAGTTAAGCTATAATTTCCTGTGAGATGTGTGGTGTAGAACAGGTGTATTTTGATTCTGAACATGTTATTCTGTTGATTATAATGCACAAACAACACTTGAAGTATTTTATACGCATGTCTATACTGGTACTTATATTTATTATATAAGTATCTACAACATGGACTATATTTTCAAAATCTGGCCCACAATTTTTGCACACTTTATGTGAAATTATTGCTTGTGTATGAAGACATAAAGTAACTCTGCACTAGGCTTGAGTGAAAAATTCTCAAGTACTTTGTTAGATACATTTTGCCTCTTTTTCTACTTGTGAGATATTCACAAACAGATTATGATTTTTCTCGATTTATTTATTCACATTTATTTAATGAATATCCTTTCAATATTTTACTCTGTGGGTTAATCCCAACTATTCAAAGTTTTAGCGTTAGTTGTGTTTGGTCATATGAGTAACATGCATTGTTTCTGTTCCCTGATTGGATGAGCACATAAGTACTTCCAACACAAGCACTTCCAGCATCTAAATTCAACAAATACTCACACAGATGACATTGAAAATTGCTGCCTGCCTACATTTTTGCCAGTAAAATTTGATCATCCTAATGTGTTCTTTATTTATGCTAATGTATGCCCATTTGTACCTATTTAGGAACAGTAGAAAGATTAAAATCACAATGTTAATCAAAATGTAAATAATAATTCATAACAAACAACCTCCCCAAAAATGAGATAATCAGATCACCTGAAAAGTCTTCTCATAACCCCAGAGGAGTTTCACTTCTCCCTCTCCTCAAGCTCCAGAAATAAGTTCTACTGTATTACTCAATTTATCTTAGTCAGAAAGCCAGGGAAACAACACATCATGAAATCCAACTTCTCGTGTACCAAAAGGGGCCAAGAAAGAAAGATAATTCCAAAAGCAGGGACCACTCACCAAGAATGCTGTGATGCCAGTCCCCTCCTGTTTAAACCAGGGGGCTATTAGCTCCAGCATCTCAGGTGACTGAGCTGGTGCAGTATCACAAGATGAGACAGGTGGATTCTTAAACAATGAAGATCTAGTCAAAAGTGAACAAAACAGGGCATGAACACAGCCAATGCAAATTCACTAAATAATGTGAATAAATCAGATGGTTTTGTTTGGGGTATTTTGGGTTGGTTTTTTTTGGGGGGGCATCATTTTTCCCTACTCCATTGTACACAGAAAGTGGTTTATTCACATAATTTGTGGTTAGATCCAGGGTTGAATGTGATTTAAGATTTGTCCCATCTGCACCCACCTGGATATATCACATTTTGTTTTCATATGGCTTCACAAAGCAATTGATGGAGTCACTGTAAGTTGGAGTGACAAGGAAGATTTTAAAGTAATATTAAAATGACTTAAAGTGAAGGAGAGAAATCTTGGCACAGAGGTTGCCATTAAAATGCCAGCATTTGCCAACAGTTGTATCTGTGATACCACAGTTCTCTCAACCTTAGAATAGGAGATAGCTGCATGGTAATTGATTCACACATGGAAACACTCTCTCACTGGTGACCACCATCCCAAATGAAAAAGCAACCTTTAAACTATGGAGTCACAGGGAGAGGTGAGAGAGTGGAGGCCAATATTAGAAGAACAAAGTAAAAAAGGCAGAAGATTAGGTGGATGTGATATCAGAGAACTACAGTGAGGTAAGTCTTTGCAGAGCATTGGAAGAGAATAGGAAGGTTTTGATTTGGAGTTGGAGATGGGGAGGAAGCCAGTGTAACCAAAAGGTGACAAAGATATGCTCCCATTCCCGAGAACAGAGTTTAGTCCCATCTCAATATTTTGGACTCCCTGATTTTCATACTTTGGGATTTAGGAAGACCATAAAAGAGAAAATGGCAGTACTAAGACTGGGGGTGACTACATCACAAATAAGGATTTCAAGAGGGGCAGGGTAAAAGTAAGGATGAATTCCAATAATGTTTCAGATGTGGTGACCAGCAGAATTACAGAGGAGGTAGAAGTGGAAGGTAAAACAAAGTGCAGAGTCAAAGACAGTTCCAAGATTTCTGGCCTTGAGAGCAAAATCTGAGTTAAGGAAAGTGATAATGAAATCAGAGGACCTTTTTATATCGATAAAAGGATCTTTGACTCAGAAGGTGGCTTTCAGTCTTTGAAGTATTCAGTAATACAGAGGTCTGGTGTAGCTAGGAGGGGACAAGGTCAAAACATAAGAACATAAGAATTGCCATACTGGGTGAGACCAACAGTCCATCTAGCCCAGTATTCTCTCTCTGAGAGTGTCCATTACCAGAGCATCAGGAGCAGCATACAGAACAGGGCAGTTGGAATGATCTAACACTCTCTTCCCCTTTTGGCTTCTAGCAGTTAGAGGTTTAGAGATAGGGGTTGCATCCTTGACTATCTTGGCTAATAGCCATTGTTGGACTTAGTCTTCATGATCTTATCCAGTTCTTTTTTGAACCCAGTTAAACTTTTGACCATCACACCATCCCATGCCAATGAGTTCCACAGGTTAATTGTGCATTATGTGAAAAGAGGTGTTCCTCTTGTTTGTATTAAAACTGTTCCCTATTAATTTCTTTTGGTGACACTTGGGTGACAGGTGGACAATTGAGTGGTTAGTATGAATTGAGGGGAAAGCCGAGTGTCATCCAAACACAGAAGTGATATCCAAGACTGATTCATAGTAAGAAGCATAGATATGTCATTAATTGCCTGAGGAAGGGTGGTCTCAGTATTATGGCATTTTTCTTCAGTTTGGTCAACAGTGTGTGTTGACATTATGATGGCTGTGCCTTCACAACAAACCAAAACAAAAACTGAACCATTTTCAAAAATGAAAACTTGAGAACACTACATGATGATATCCTACTCGTGTTGAATAGTTTGTCGCTCCATAAGTGATGCCATTTAAGGCAGTGAGACTAGAGGGGGAGTCAAGCACATCTCAGCGGAAGTAAAGGTATCACAATCTAGAATACAGCAAATGTTGCACAGGTTCTAAAATGCTAGGCTCTGCCATCCTTGGCATGTCAGTTTTTAAGAAGATTTTACAGTGTGTGATTCAGTGATGTATTAAAATCTCCTACAGCCGCATCATCCCAACAGCAGCCTGAGAACAGCAGCTTTTTAAAGCTGAAAAAGTCATTAAAAAAAACCCCTCCCATAACGCAAGAAGTGGCTGAACAGATTTTCCAAAAAATAAAATAAAAATCACCTGTGGGCTGAGTCCAAGTCTGGGAAATTTCAGCTAGAAAGTAGAATTTATGTGAAAATGGTGAAGCACATTCTGCTATTAGTTGCATTGGCATGAATAAAAAATAACTCTATTACAGCCAATGCAGTTACTCTGGATTTACACCAAATGTAACTGAGGACAGAATTTTGTCTGGTGGGTTATAATAGAAGCCTGAAGGCAAATTTTTGTGACAGATGATTACAGATTTCACTGTAAAAAGCTATAATTATGCACTTTTTGGTATGGAAAGTGTAAGGAATGTCATTCATTTTGTAACTTACGGACCTAACCTACTGACATCAGATCCCCAATTGCTACCATATAGTACTGTAACTCATTTTCTCTCATGTCCACTATAGAAGCAGAACAGCTGCTCATCTCATTTCATATGGAATTCTACTTTTGTTTGACATTGACTACCAGAAATCACATAATTACAATGGCTATTCTAGTTGTACCAAAGGCTTACAGAAAAATAGATCCACTTCAAAACTTCCATTCAAAACAGTAGAAAAGGAAGTGGAGACTAACGGGGTTTTTTTTTTTTTTTTTTTTGGTTACTGGCCCAGATTTTCTTCTAGTCTATAATCCAGTTTTACTCATAGCTGACAAGGTGCTGCACTGAAACCAATGTCCATCTGTGACCTGTAACTTGTGGCTAATGTGCTGTATGAGACAAAGGGCGAAAGGAGGTAGCAGTGGAGGTGTAAAAACTAGAGGCACCATCCACTGAAATTGTTTATGTACTAACTGGTGTACAGGCAGGAAAAGGGCATCGATAGGCAAGGAATGTCAAGATGGCTCCTCTAACCCTTCAATTTAATCAGGCTTTAGCTCACCAACTGATTGCCATTTGGCCAGTAATTTCACCAGCCTGAATGCACCCATTAGACATGCAGGGGAGAATATGGCTCAAAGAAATCCCTCCAAAATGACAATTCAGTGCAGTAATGGGAAAGAAAATGCTTTAAGGATGGGAGCCAATACATGGCTGATGAAGTGAAATATAAGATTAAGGATAAAATAAATGTATCACTCTCCATTTAAACCTAATGTGGTGTTTGCGATACATATATCATATATATATATGCAAGACTGTCATGTATATATCAGGAACTGTTTGAAACTGTGAAGTGAAAGTGGGAGTGGGATGATTTAGTTGGGGTTGGTCCTGCTTTGAGCAGGGGGTTGGACTAGACGACCTCCTGAGGTCCCTTCCAACCCTAATTTTCAATGATTCTGTATGTGTACCAAGCACCAAAACAATAACAAACAGCTCATTTACATATTTACAATATTGACTATTTTTTTCCTTCTGAAAGTATCAGCAAGTGTTAGAAAGCAGACACATTAGGTCCCAAATCAACACTTTTGAATGTTTTGCACCTGAATGTACTAATACAAATTAACTAATAATAGAAAAGGGTTTGTGATTATGGCAATGAAACATCCAGTAAACACACCCTTTCGCCTTTTGGTGCCAGCTATATCAAAAATATCAAGAGTTGACTTGTTTTGAGCCCCCCCAGGGTCATATTTAATCGTTTTATTAGATTTTCCCATTGACTTGCTCTGTGTGTGTGAAGGTTTGGGACCTTTAGAAAAGCTACTCTGCAAGGAAGTGTTTATACACACACCAGCACATATGAGAACAGGGACTGGTAATGGGAGGAGTGGAACTTTTATCTCTAGTTTTCCAGTTTAACTCCAGACCAGGTTGCCATTGACCAATCCTTTTTTTGGGGGGTTGTTCAGTGGTGCCTGTGGAAAGAATTGATGGTCTCAGTCCAGTTCCCAATATCACTAAAATGAGCAACATGGGTGCTAACTGGCTCACAGGACAGTCTAAGAAGTGACTAGCCATGGACACTGAACCACCATGTCATCCACAGAAATGTCCCTCCAGGTCAGGGTAGAGACCCTGAGTCAGGATAGAAAGCGAGAAGCTTGCACTGTAGCTGCCTGGGTTGTACTGTTACGTACATGAATGGAAGCCTTCTGTCTCCATACTTATCCGTCTGGCACTTTCATTAGCGCTGAATTCATGCAAATTTTAAAACAAACAAACAAATAAATAAATAAATGTAATCCTGCTTGCCAGGCAGGTTTCAGGCTTCCCCAGACATGCCTAACTCTGATTATGATGCTAATTACAGTGATTGTAAAGAAGGGAGACATATGACTGCTACCTATCTCTGCTGCTGCCCTTAAAACAAATGTAAAGAACAATTAACAACAGATTAGCTACTTGTCTTGGTTTGCCATGTGAGGATGATCATTGACCTTCTCATTTCATTCTCATTAGCGTCTCAGGTCAACAGAACCATTGCTCTTTAATCATCACCCATCATCCCTTGCTTCAACACATGGAAACAAATGATGTGTTGCCAGGAAGGTCAGAGGTCAAATATGAGTTTTGTTGTTGCTGGAGTGCAAGCCAGAGGCACTGGGGTCAACTTTGGGGCAAATCTTTGCGGCAGTCTATTTGAGTAGAGAAACTATTTTGAATACATGAAGCATGACACCTACTGTGTTTTTGTTTTCTCCTTGCAGCTGGAATTTACTCAGAGATTTTTTTGTATTGGTGTACTAACGCATAGGGAGAAACAATTGGTGATTTTCTTTCTTTTTGAGGACGAAAGGTTAAGTTGCAGAGCATGGGATACATGTATAAACTGTGTGGTTTGGGTTTTTTCCTTTCAAAGCTGAGTGTCGTTCATAAAGTTATGAATGCTGGAAGCTTTTCATGCTGCATCTCTTCATGCTGCTGCTGCTCCGGCGCTACTTTCCAATTTGCCATGGATAGCCTCTGAAGACTGACAGGGCTGAAGACACCCAGTGCCAGTGTAAATGAGCCCCATTCATTTCTTGCCATTGGCATATGGCATGTCATTGTCCTCGGCCACCGAGGCAGAAGTGATGCAATTTGTTGGCATGTCCTGTCACAGCACAAACTATCTATCCCACTGAGCCCCCAGAAAACAACAGAAGCCAGAAAAGGGCAGCCAAAAACTTCACAGCTTTATCACAAGAACACACATGCATACACCGCCCTGGAAAAAAATAATGCTGTCCTATTTTTGTACCTATGTGAGGGATCTATATTTTTATTTCTTCCTTCAAGGTCTCATAAGTTAGTGCCTAGAAAACAGCCTGGTCATATCTTGTCTTCCACAAAGAGGAATAGGACTCCTGCTTTCCTCTCTCTCTCCCCCTCCCTTTTTAAAAAACATTTTAGTCTAAAAGCATCTCTAACAATAAGAGTTTAGTACATACTTTTTGAGTGTCATACTCAGTAAGGAATCCTGAGCTAGAAGGTAACCAATATCATCTCCTTTCTGAATTGAAGGTGTGGTATACATTCCTTAGAAACATGCCAGAGAGAAAGAAACATGAAGCTCTAGGATGAGCAAACTTATTTTGCCTATTTTTGAACCTGCTCAGGGCACTGTTACGTTCAAGATTCATAGTAAACTCCAATGTTAGCAAATTCATGTTACATTTATGAGAAACTGAAAAAAGGAGCAGAGAGGGGGAAAAAAATCCAATGTGAAAATGGAGACGGGAGTGGACAGAGAGAAAAATCAATACAGACACTATGAAATAAGAAGATAAGGGGAAAGGAAGCAGACAAAAGAAACCCACAATCGACATTCAGTGGGTCTACTTCTGCCCTCTTTTAAACCTATGAAACTGCAGTAAAATAAATAGTGATTATGCCACACCCATATTTCTGAAACGATGCACTGAAACAGGAACGAGATTGTCAAATAAAGTAATAATTGAAAAAAGCTGGAGCACAGTAACAAAGAGATGGTACAGGTCAAAGTGAGGAAAGCATTTGATTCAGCACAGTGCATATACGGCATGCACCTGAGCTAGTCTGTTTTCTGGAGAGTATTTTTCTATGCGTCCTGCATAATTCAGCATTCCCTTTAGTAAGAATAACATGTTTTTAATTGATTCTACCTTGAGGAAAACGGTTTAAATTACAGGAAGAAAAAAAGTTTATGAGCTTGAACAAGCTTTGCAAACCTCCAAAGCAGTTTGAGAGATTTCAAATCCTCAAACTGTTGGATTTGCTCACCCCTAATATAGATATTGAGGTATTTTGCATCCACAACATTTACATCCGCATTTTTGCTCGATTGCAAATCCGATAGTTAGAGGTGCTCGTACTCAGATTTCCCCTTCAAAAGCTTGCAAAAAGAATGGGAGAATGAGTTTTGATGGTGCAAATTGCCTTTGCACCACAAAGTGGGAGATCACCATTCCAAGAATTTACCTAATTATTCCTAGAGTTGGGCCCAGGTTGAAAAGTTAGATCCAAATCCAATCTTCCCCAAAGGGGGTATTTGGTCGAGCATTTTGTTTCAAGTCCATTTCTAATTATATTACTGAGTTTCTGTAAACTAAATCGTATGGAACATTTAAGCTGCAACGTTCAGGCTTGTTAGATTTCGAAAACAAACCATGTTAGATGTCAGAGTTAATTTTCATACAAACTAAAAGTATCATGCTCCATGTGGTTCAAATTTCCAAACAACGACTGTAAAGCACTAGCCAGGCCAAATGTAAATGTGTGTGACATGTGGAATTACATGGGCTATAATTATTCATATTCTTAATGAATTGGATTTCTGTGACAGACTGATTTCTTATTCAAGATTACTTAGCTACCCAGGGAGCTTTGCGTGGGAGCACAACTTGTTTGCCTTCTTTCTTCAGAAGGGGGAGTTAAAAACAGAATACTGCCCAGAAGTCATTCTTTGGAGCTTTTAAAAAATAATCCAGTACCACTCCATTTTTTTCTTAAAAATTAATCCATTAAACGAATATTAGCATGCACCCGCATACCTCAATAGTTTGTATTTCCAGCAAAGTGAGTATTTCGGAGATAACTCTAGTTAAAGTTACAAACCAGCTTTCATTCTAACCAAATATTTTCAGTTGCTCATAACTTTCTGAAACATTTGTATTTAAGACTGAAATTTTTCATGATTGGCCTCTATCCAAAGATGATTTCTTTTGAGCAAAAAAGACTGAAAAATGAGAATGAAAAACACACTTTTCCCATTACAAAAAGGTTTTGTAATCTTTTATTGAACAGCAATACGGACAAAAGTCTGGGGCCTGAAAAGTAGTCATTTGGCATGGAAAAAGACCTTAATGAGGAGAAGTGCACCACTTTGTTCGATAGGATAATAATTTTGATTTGGCTGAGATAAGAGAATTTGAAAACTGTGTATCAGAAGTGAGTTAGGCACTAATAAGTCCTAACTGCAGTCAGTTTTGAAAACAGGACTTCGGTTCCTAAGTCATTTAGGCACTTTTGAAAATTTTACCAAAGATTAAGTGCTTATCTACAGAAAAATACACTATGTATACAGTGCTGAGTTCTTACACTAGGCAATAAAGAAAAGCAGCCACCAATTGTGGGTAAACAACTATATTTGTTTTTACTGAATAAAAGTTTCTTCGTCTGAAAATACAGGCGTTACCGAATGCCAAAAGTGTCACGAGAACGTAATGTAATAACAAAATGTACCTTTATTTATCATGTTGCAAAATTTCACCAAATCTATCAGGATAAGCAGATACATTTTTTGGTAAAAAAATGTGTTTTGCAATGGGGGAGACAGCATTCCAATGGGGGAGACAGTCTGAGAAACCTATTATGAATTAATCAAGTATCTGGGGGGAAAAAACTTGCATAATCTGGCTGACTAATGCAATTGACAATTTATGCTCCAAAATGTTTCATACACAAAAATGTGCAAAGTAAGTAAAGCATCAATAATATCACATGCACAGAGCTGGACAAAAAAAAAAAATTAGACACCTCCCTTTTCAAAGGTACTTTAAAAAGATGTAAAAACTGTTTTATACTAGTTAATAACAAACTCAGCACAGTGCAGTTCCTCAGGATTAATAGCCAGTTGGGGTTTATAGCCCACAGCTGCTCCTAAGGCCACCAACTCCCTCCCAGCTGGTCAGTAATCCTCAGGAAATGCCCTGTGCCAAAGTCATTACACATTAATTATTTTTCATTGTATAGTGCAATGTGGAAGAAAAGATGGGTAGGTGAAAGTAGTAAGAAGAGCACATAAAGCAATTCCAGTTTACAGTATTGCAGGGAGCCAGGATAGCATCTGCAAGGACCAGAATCAGAATTAGACTTCTGTTTGTCATTTGACTTGGTATTTGACAACATTTTGATTAAAAAGCTTAGAAAGGTATAAAATTAACATGGCACACTTTAAACAGATTAAAAATCGGCTAATAGTTGCTAGATCTCAAATGGAATTGTAAACTGGGAATAATAATTGAATGGGTGTGTTTCCAATTGGGTTCTGCAGGGATCAGTTCTTGGTCCTATGCTATTTAACATTGTTATTAGTTTCCTGGAAGAAAAAATAAAACCATCACTGATAAAGTTTACAGATGACTCAAAAAACTGGTGACTGGTCAATAATGAAGAGGATAGGTCACTGATATAGAGCGATCAGGATCGCGTGGTAAACTTGGGGCAAACAGAGTATACATTTTAATATGGCTAAATGTAAGTGTAAATATGAAGGAAAAAAGAATGTAACACAAAGGGGAACTCTATCCTGGGAAGCAGTGACTCTGACAAAGATTTAGGTATCATGCTGGATAATTAGCTGAATATGAGCTCCCAGTGCTTTGCTGTAGCCAAAAGGGTTAATACAATCCTTGGATGCATAAATGGGAATTTTGTGTAGGAGTAAAGAGGTTCTTTTACCTCTGCTACTGCTTCTGGAATCCTGTGTCCAGTTCTGGTATCCACAATGCAAGAAGGGTGTTGAAAAATTGGAGATGGTTCAGAGAAGAGCCACGAGGATGATTAAAATATTAGAAAACATGCCTTCCAGCCATAGAGTCAAAGAGATCAATCTATTTATTTAACAAAGAGAAAGATAAAGGGTGACTTGATTATAGCTTATAAGTGTGTACGTGGGGAATAAATATTTAATTATGGGCTTTTCAATCTATCAGAGAAAGGTGTGACACAATCCAATGGCTGGAAGTTGAAGCTAAATAATTTCAACTGGAAATAAGGTGTACATTTTAACAGTGAGGATGATTAACCATTGGAATAGTTTACCAAGGTTTGTGGTGAATTCAATTTTTAAATCAAAATTGGATGTTTATCTAAAAGATCTGCTCAAGGAATTATTTTGCAGAAGTTCTGTATGTGTATACATTTCAGACTAGATGATCACAGTAGTCCCTTCTGACCTTGAAATCTATGAATGTATGGTTTCTGCACTCTTGAGCTTACCACAAAATATGTATTTGAATGGTGGGTGAGAGGATGGGTGTATAAGTAGGCTACAAATTTCCTCATTTTTGCCCTTTTCAACAGACAATGGTGAGAACTATGGATATGACATATACATGGCCTCCTCTCAAATCCCAGCACACATGACTAAACCATGTGTAAAAAAAAGACCATGCTGCTGAGCAAGTTAGAACTACTGAAGTCTACAGTTTTACAGGAGTAAAACATCAGTAGTGTTTCTAAAAGTTATGGACTAGTTTTCCAAAGCCGAGGAAAATTAGGAGTGAAATTTATTGGAAAGAAAAAGTTAGAAAAATGTGAATGAAAATTGGGAGTCCTTTAAGAAGAGTTTATTATATGGCCCAAAGGCATAATTCTACAATAAAAAAGTCGACAAATTTGTCTAAAGGTGCATCCTGGTTTAGTGGTGAAGTGAAGGCAGCAATTAAAATTAATGCAATATATAACAAATGGAAAAGAGGGCAAGTATATCAGAATGTATATAAATTAGAAGTTATTAAGTGTAGAAAATTGATAAGAAATGCTTAAGACATCAAAGAAAAATCCATGGCTGTCAGGGCTAAGGACAATAAGAAGGCATTTTTAACTATATTAGGAGAAAAGAAATGTACTGTGATGAGGGAGGCCTATTCTGCCCCCACAGGTCCTGGGCTTTCTTCGACTACACTGGTGGTGTAGCTCGGTGGGAGCAGGATGGGGGGGCCTGGTCCTGCCCTCTACCCTGGGCCCTGATCCAGGGACCCTGTGAGGAGTAGCCTCAAACTGCTTAGTCCATGAGAACTATTGCCTTCCCTGGGTCGCCTTTCTGTGGGCCCACTGCTTGCGGTCTGCTTCCTGGAACCGGGGAGGAGGGTTTTTCCACCTTCCTCACCTTGAGTCTCTCCATCTCTGTGATCCTCCCGTCTCCCCCACCTCAACTCCTTCTCTCAGTTGCCTGAGTGGCTGGGTCCTCCTTCAGACCTCTGGGCCTACAACCCTCAGCCCCAACCCGATAGACTTCTCCCCAGCTCCTGTACCTTGGTGTTGTGGCAGCAACAGCAACAGCAATAGCTCCAAGCTCAGCTCAGCTCAGCTCAGCTCAGCTTCCTTCCAACTGCCCCTCTCTGCCTGAAACAGAGGCTTTTAACTGCTGTGGCAAGCTCTTTAATTGGATTCAGGTGACCTAACTGACCTGGAGTAATCCTGGCCGAGTTACCCAGGGAACAAGGATTTGTTGAGCCTGGGGCTAATATATATGCCAGACTCCTTTATAGTGCAGGTAGTCCAGCGTGGAGCCACTTGGCGCATGCCTTCCTCCACCACATCCAAGGGCTCTGATATGACTGGCAGCTCTTTTATCTCCAACCGAGAGGTCTTCCATGAGACCTCTCCGAGCTGCTGGTCTTCTACCAGGACCTCCTCTGGACCTGGAGGCTGGTTTCGGCCTCCAAGCCCCTTGTGGTCACTGCAGGGAAGGATCTTCTTGTGGAGCCCCTGCTACACAACCCCCAACTTGGTGTGCAGGTGGCGGAGATGCCCTCGGTTTGATGGAGGCTGGTCCTGGAAGGAATCACCAAGATTGGAGATCTCCTGGACTACGACCAGAGGGACTGGGTGGCGCATGGGGCTCCCCACCCTTTGAACCCCCTGGCGCGTACTCCAGGTGAGGGCAGCTTTGCCCTCCACTGCTCAGATCTACCTTGAGTGGGTCTTGCAAGAAGGCGCTCCCCCCCACCCCTGTCCCAGCCCTCTAGCACTTTCCATTGGGCCCCAGTCCCATGAGCCCCCCCCGGCCACCCTCTCCCCACATTCTGAGGAGGCTGCACGACCTGAGGCCGGTCCTTTTCCGAACTGCGCCGAAGGCCCATCTCTACATGCTCATGCTCCACGCCCTTCACTTCCTTGCCCTCCCTGACACCAAGTGGCGGGACCTGTTGCCACCTGCGGAGGGCGAGGACCCCTGGTGGGCCAGTCTTTACTCCACCTTAACCCCACGGCCTGTGAGAACAGGCATGTACCTGGCGCGGTTCATCCCTCGCCCCGACACCTGCCCCTTTTGTGGCATGAGGGAGACCCTGGCGCACATTTATATGGAGTGCACCAGGCTGCAGCCTCTGTTCCGGCTCCTCCAGAACCTCCTGCTGAGGTTCTGGCTGCTCTTGTCCCCACACTTGTTCCTATATGCGCACCCTGTCCGTGGCCCCACAAAGTCACAGGACCTTCTCGTCAACCTCCTCCTAGCCCTGGCCAAAATGGCCATCTATAAGACCAGGGAGAGGAGGTTGGCAGGGGGAGCTCTGCGACTGTGGGGCCTACTTCCGTTCCCTCATGCACTCACGCATCTGGGCAGAGTTCCTCTGGGCAGCGTCCGCTGGCTACCTTGATGCCTTCCGGGGCCAGAGGGCACTGTCCGGGGTTCTCTGCTCGGTGTCCCTTTCTGGTTTTCTTTGTTAGATCCTGTGACCCCCACACCCTCACCTGTTTTTTCATTAGTTGTTCCCTGTAATTAGTTGTATCCTGGGCTCAGTGGCTCCTCCCCTTAGGCTAGGGGAGGGGCGTTAAGCCTGCCCACTCCCTGGCTTACAAATAGTATCACCTTCCTATAGCCGTCAGATCTGGCACTGTCACAGTACCTAATATACTTATAAGCCCATTACTAGAGGGAGATAGTAAAACTGTTAATAATGGTGCAGAAAAAGCAGGAGTGTTCAATAAATAGTTCTGTTCTGTATTTGGAAAGAAGCAGGATGATGACTTATATCACATGAGGATGACGATGTACTTTCCAGTTCATTAGTAACTGAGGAGGATGTTAAACAAAATCTACTAGGGGTAAACCTCTTAAATCGGCAAGCCAGTTAACTTGTGTTCAAGAGTCCTCAAAGAGTTAGATAAAGAGATATCTGGACAGTTGATTCAATTTTTAAATAAATCTTGGAATACTGGGGGAATTCCAAAAGTCTGGAAGAATTATAATGTGCTAATATTCAAAAAGAGCAAGTGGGAAGACCCAGATAGCTGGTTAGTCTGACATCAATAAACTACACATTAAATGGATCAAGATCTAGCTAACTGATAGATCTAAAAACTTAGGTGGTCAATGTGGAATCATCATCAAATAGGGGTGTCTCTAGTGGGATTCTGCAAGGATTAATACTATGCCCAACCCTACTCAGCATTTTCAGCAACGATCTGGAAGCAAATATAAAATTGCTGCTGATAATATTTGCAGAGGACACAAAGATTGGTTTAGTGGTAAATAATGAGGACCAGGCAGTCATAATGAGTGTGAAGAGGTTTGTACCCCACATAGGCTCTGAGAGGGTTAATGTGGGCCAGAGACACCAATTAGGATACCTGGCTGCAGCTGGAGGGTGGGCCAGGCTTAATTAGAGATGAAGCCCAGATGGGAAGGAGCTGGAGCGTGGCCATAAATAGAGGAAGTTTGGAATGGCAAGGGGTTGCAGATAGAAAGTGAGGAATTCTGCAGTCACTCTTTGGGGTTAGAGTGTGGAGAAACCAGGAGACTCATGAAGGATGCATAGCGGGAAAGTCAGTCCTGGGATCCTCTCCTTAGTAAAAAGGCTGTCAAGAGCCTGAAGAGAGACAGAATAGCTACTGGGATGGAGCAGGCTCTTGTGGTGACCCCTGATAATAGGTCAGGAATTGGACTTACAGGGACAGAGCCTTGGGAGGTGTTTAACTGAGGAACAGAAAGAAATGAAAGGTCAAGCCTGAGTAGAGCAGAAGGGGATAATTAGGTTTCTACTTTTAGTTTGGGACTGTGTTGGGGAATTCCAGGGGAGGTCACTAGGAATCCTGGCCCTGATAGAAGGGTGTTGAGGACCACAGGCCCAGAATCAGGGCCAAAGACCTGTTGTAAGTGTTGGACAGTTTATTTTTTGTGCTGGACTCTCTGTTACTCCCAAAGTGAAGACACTTTATATGACCTGGCTATAGAGCCAAATTACAAGAGAAACCACTGCAGAACAGGAGTGCTATTGCTGGTGGGACTAGATAGAGAAGGAGCTTGCTACATCACGCCCAGCCACCAAAGGTCACCTCAGTGGTGAGTGCACTCTCTCACTCAGAGTGATCTGTGTCACTAGGTGACCTGGGTGAATTCAAATAATATCTGTTTTGATCCAGGCAAATGCAAAGTTATATACCTGGGAACAAGGAGTACTGCTGGCCATAGCTAAAGAACAGAGGACTGCATCCCAGAAAGCAGTGACTCTGAAAGGGATTTAGTGAATGCAGTGGACAAAGCAACTGAACATGAGCGTGCAGCTCATGAGGAAAAAAAGGCTAATGTGTGAATAATAGGCCTTGCTGAATAATACTGTTTACAGAACTGGTGTCCACATTTTAAAAAAGATGCTGAAAAATTAGAAAATGTGCAGAAAAGAGTGGGGTAGATATAAGGGTCAGAGCATGGACAGCAAACACACAGCATGGGGCCCAATGTTGACATCACCTTTTTTAAACATAAAAGTTAAAAAGAAAAAAAAAAGACAAAAATCACATACATAAACAATAGTGGCCTCTCACCCAAATTGTGTTGGCTTGTGTATTTCCAATTATCGGAACCTCACACCATGGCAATACTTTTCCTGGGCAAATTGTTGTATGATGCTGTCCAGTTCCAACCTTGCTGTCTTGTCTTTCTCAATTGCAAGGAGACCAAGGTCACTCAGCTGTGGCTCTGACAGTGTTGAATGTATGTAGTTTTTGACATGTCTTAACATGTTCATTATGCTTCAGCACTAGCCACTCCAATTGGGATGGTGACATAGCATTGACACATTTCCATTTGTGGTAAAACATCATCAAGAGAATTTGACACTGTGAAGTTCAAGTAGCTCTGGACTCCATCTGAAAAACTGAACATCTTAGTGTCCTTTGCAAAACACTATATCTTGAAAGACAATCTCATGAATGACGTCTAAAGAAAAATCTGAGAGTTATCCATGAGTTTAAGAACTCCCATCTTTGACTCTTCTAAAATTATATTTTGAATTTGTTTGGAATGGAGGAAACCAAATAGAATAGCTACCTCTCGAAATTCCTCACATCACATATTTAGTTTCCTGATCATATTATCCAAGTCAGACCTTGAAATGTTTCTTTAGATGGTTATCCTTTGTTTCCAATACAGAATCGTGTGCACATTCATCATTCATGAAGTGTACACCTCTCTTCCTGTGGGCTGGATAGTTTGCATTTTCAAACCCATTGCTTTCCTACCTGTTCTGATATTCTTTTTCAATTTCATCAGACTTTTCTTCAGACCTGAGTTTGTGGAGCTCATTCACTGTGCTCTCAAATGTTTGGAGGATTTGGAACAGGTCAATTTTCTTTGACTGAAAGATTCCAGAGGCTGCAGCCATGGTAACTAAGATCCTATGCCACCATAACAGATTAAGGTAGAACATCCAATCCATCAAAGACAGGTTGCTTTTTGCTCAGCATGTGTCCACACTACTCCTACGTTCAGCGACAGTTCCATCTTCGAGGCATTAATTATACTCTGAAAATTTACTATCATTGTCTCAGTGGCTTTCATTTGAGCTGCCCATCTAGTCTTGCAGTGCCTTTAGATGTAAAGGTCTCCTTCATTCTTCAGCAGCCTGTTCAATTTCATTTGCTGCATCAATCCTGTCAACTTTTCCAGGGGCCTGAAATACATCTTCAGGTTCCTCTTCTCTTTGCAAAACTGTACTCTCTTGAGCAAGCGTTTGAAGATAAAGATTATTTTTAGACTTAATCATTAGTTTTTCCTTTCAGTGGTTAGAGTTGGCTTAATATTTATATATTTCCTACAAAGTTGCAAAGAAAATCTTCAGATCTGGACTGGCCTTATCTTCAGCAGAATGCACCAAAACTAGGTTTACCTGATATGCTGTAGATGTATGGTGTCTACACTTTGTTTTCCTTGTCTGAAAGATATTCTCTCTATATACTTGCAATCCTCCATAAGCTCCAGTCTCATCATAGCCCTGTCCAGACATGTATTTGGGGTCTAAGCCATACTTGCAGAATAAAACAGTCAATTGGTCACACAAGAATGCAGCCTCTGCCTCCCTTATTGCCACAAAGCTTACAAAATACTCTTTTATATCTACTTTTCCTTTGTTATTATCAATATTAACAAACCAAAGCAAAATGGCCATTTGATCAACATGGCTAATAGCAAAGTGGTTGAATCTGCAATGACAGGGAAAAAAAACTTAGGTTCTTTTCAACTGTTAAGTGTATGTCCCCTGGTTTCTGATGCTAAAAGACACACATTTCTCAGTAATTTTCTTGATCAAGTATTTAGTGTCACTGATATGTTGGGCAAAAGTTGTGTTATGTCTGGCACATAACTTAATGATGCTCAAGAAAACACCACAGTTGCTGCTCTCCAACAGTTCACAGTGCCTGTGGAAAGGGAGATCTCAATGAGTTTTGACTATGTCAAGTTATTCTTGCCATTTCCTAATATTTTCAGACGCTTGTTTATCAAAACAGGCACTGATGCTATGAGCCTTCACAAACCACAGAGCTGCCACATGTGATTGCATATGTTGGTTGCTCCTCCCGTGAACAGATATTGATTTTAGCATACTTTTCCAGTCATTGAAAGCTGTTATGCATGTTGATTTTTGAGTTTCTGTATCCCCAAACAACCAACAAATGTGACAGTCTGCATAATCTGAAACATGAGTATGCTAGCCACTTGACCTGCATATCTTCATGCTGTCCATTTTTCATTCTGTTAAATGAAGATGAAAAAATGGTGGTTTGTAGGGGAAAAAAAGAAACGGTCCATTTGGCATCTCTCTTTCATTGGGCTGTCGAGGACCAATCTACGCAATAATATGCAATTGTTCAGGTGATAAAACTGAATCTTGAAAGTAATTTTTATCAGCTGGGAACTGCAAACCTATTTCAACAGGAAGACTGCTTTGACCTGCTTCATTTTTGACCTGCTCATTTTTGGTATTGCTCCTTTCAGGTTAATCTACAAGGTGTTTGAGTTTTTTGGTTTTAGGGTTATCTATGGGATCTTCATTTTTGATGTTTTGTATCTCATCTACAGGGTCTTCAGTTTTGCTGGGTTCAAACAATGTTTCTCAGGAAATATCATCAGCTACTACTGCAGGTGCAACTTCAGTGGTGCTGCACAAATCATTTTCCTGACTTAAACCTTGACACAGTGACAGCTTTGTGCTTGCTGAATTGAGCTGAAGTTCTTGACTTTCTATTTCAGAGTGCAGGGATTGATGAGGAAGTTAACAAAATGATAGTTTCTGTTGTTTAGGATCTTTGGAGGCAGTTGCAATAACAAAATCTCTTTTTCCTTTTGTTTTCTAAAACAGACTTGTATTTTTATTTATGGTTTTCATTTTCAGGCATCTTCCAATATGAAAATAACTAAGTTGGAAGTATAGGCCCTAATAAAGCATATTCTGGGCTTCTTAATTTATCCTTCATTTGTTGGGGGATAATTCTAAAAAATAAATGTTGGTTTTCTGTTCAGAATCTGGCAGAGATAGGCAGAACTAGAGTGATGGCTCCAGCAGCTGCAGAACAGGCGCAGGGCCCAGGCTATAGGGACCAGATAGCACAGTGTGAGGCTGGATGGAGGAGCAAAATGGGGTGCAGCGGCAGGGTCAGGGAATAGTGGTTGTGAGAGTTTATGTGAATGTGGGACATGTGATGGCAAGTGGGTGCCCACAATGAAACCTGGACCAGGGCCCATCTTTTTGTTCTTCTCCCTCTGGCAAATGTGAGAGGCAGACGGGGGAGTAAGGAGTTCAGAACCAGGTATGCCCAGGTCAGAATTTGCATCTGTTAAATCTGCCCCTGGAAGAACCATAAAAATAATTCAAGGGCTGAAGAAAATGCCTACAATGAGAGACTTGAAGAGCTCAATCTGTTTAGTTTATCAAAAAGAAGATCAACTTACAACATAAGTACCTTCGTTGGGATTAAATACTGAGTACAGATGAGCTCTTTAATTTAACACAGAAAGGCAGAACAAGAACCAATGGCTGCAAGCTGAAGTCAGACACATTCAAATTAGAAATTCTGTACAATTTTTAAGAGGCTGATTAACCATTGGAACAAACTACCAAGAGAAGAGAAGTGGTGGATGCTCCATTTCTTGATATCTTCAGATCAAGGTTTTTAAGGCCCAGCTTGACAAAGCCCTGGCTGGTATGATTTAGTTTGGGTTAGTCCTGCTTTGAGCAGGGGGTTGGACTAGATGACCTCCTGAGGTCCCTTCCAACCCTAATCTTCTATGATTTTATGATTCTAAGCTTGGATGCCTTTCTGGAAGATATGTTTTAGTCTAACACAAGCTACTGGGTTCAGTACAGGGGTAACTGGGTGAAATGTGATGGCCTGTGATATACAGAAGGTAAGATAAAATGATCTAATGCTTCCTTCTGGCCTTAAAAAAATCTATACATGAATCTACGCATGTAAACATAACTGGCATCCATAGAGAAGGGAATACAATAGAAGTTATATAGCATGGTTTCCAAAAGAGCAAGGGTTGATATACTTTTTCATCGTATGGCAACAAACCCAGTCCAGCAGATCCTGTTTTCTAACCAAATTTAAATAATAAAAAAAAAAAGATTAAATAAATACATAAACAAATAAATAATAAATATGATGCAATAGTTAAGGGATAGGTCAGGAGATGTGTTTTCCAGTTTTCCTGTGACACCTTCACCCCTCTATATCTTAATTTTCAAATCTTTGGAATAAGGACAATAATACTTAGCTATTACATGGTGTTGTTGTAAAGACAGATTATTTAAAGTTTGTAAAATACTTTGGGATCCTCAGGAGGAAAAAACAATGGAAATTGCATCTGATGAAGTGGGTTTCTGCCCACGAAAGCTTATGCCCAAATAAATTTGTTAGTCTTTAAGGTGCCAGAGAACTCCTGTTGTCTTGCTGCAAACAGACTAATACGGCTACCCCTCTGGAACTTGTCAATGGAAATAGAGAGATTGTTTATTCAAAAGGCAAAGGACCAGTAAACCAAAGAAGATTACCAGCAAAAATATATAGGGAGCAAGAATTTTACAAAACACTTCAGGGGTGATTTTTATATTATATTTTTTTGGTTTGTTCTGGCAGGCTTGGCTGGGTCACAGGCATCTACTAAAGTTGAAAATAGATCTGTTGCTGCTGCTAGAGGATTTTATAATTGATTTACATGAGGGATGAAATTCCCAGCAATGTTTTGGGAACCCTTTCTGAACTCTTGCTTTAACATTTTTATTCACAGATTTTGGCTGCCTTTTGGATATGTGCATACAGGAATTGTTGACCAAGGGATAACTGTAAACCTTAAGATGCCCTGGCATATGGGAATAGTTTTCTCTTATTTTGTCTTCATATTTCTCCATATCACAGTTTTATACCTGGGGCAGTGGTCCTGGACATGGAAATGGGTTGCTGTTCTGAAGATTGTTTTCATCTCGTTCCTGAGATGGTCATAACATCATCATGCATGTAGGCACCTCGTGCATTTGTAGCAGACAGTCCAGCACAGTTTCAGCTCCTCTGACTTTCTGGAGAGAAAGCAAGCATCAGAAGGAAATCAATACTATATTTGCTTCCTGAATGCATTTTATTGCATGATTCAGAATAGTGTGTCCTGAAAAGTCTAACTAGAGATGGCACAAATTTCAGGACCAGATTTTGCCTCCCTGATTCACACTGAGTGGTACCTTACTCTGGTTTCAACAAGACTTCTTGCAGAATAAGGTACTATGCAACATGAGTAAGGATAGCAAAGTCAATTCCTTAGCTGTTTAGTTTAATGGATAAAGGAAATCTCACATAACTTGGAACTGGAAAGCACACCCAAATGCATCATCAGCCCTCAGACTGTGATGTAATTGGGTAGAATACCGTTCTGTAACTATGCCTTTCCAGACACACAAGAGGTCTATGTACTGCATAGTAAGAGCAAGCGTATACAGTATAGAATGAAGTGTTGCATATGGCTTGGATTATTAAGAGATAGACAGCCTTACTCCTGAGAAACAGGGCAGTGCACAAGCTACCATGGAGTAGCCCCAGGTAAGCATTATGCCTCAAAGACACCCATCTGAGTCATTTTCCATGCTTCACCTTTGCTCCTGAGAGGGTAGTAATGTATTTTTGCCCTATCAACAGCAAATTACAACCCCCTGGCTCTAGCCCAGCTGTGTTGACCACTGCACATGGGGTGGGAGTGGGGGGGCAGAGATTCAAGCCTCTGCCCCTCCTACCTCCTCTCTACCCACCTACTCAAAAATGGGTTTGGGGGAAGGAAGAGGCCGACAGCTCCCATTTATCCCTCAATGAACAGACCCAATGTTCTTCTGCTCCTGTATGGACACATAGCACATGTCACTATCTAGCCTTAAAGGCTAGAATCACTCACGGTAAATATTCCTATGCCCTCTCTAATCAGTCTCTTTTATTCACCTCAAATGTGGGTGCCTCTCATTTCATAGGAGTTCCCAATCCTGCCCAGGTTAGTGCAGGTTAGAACAGCTTCAAGACGTCTCACAGGAGCATATTATCAGAAATGCAGGTTATTTCCCCCCCAACTGAAACTATAAAAACATATTTCCAACCATACCATAGCTACGTTTACTCCCAGAGACTTCTTTCTGAATTGTACAAGTTAGAGTAAATCTTTAAAGTCTGTAAATGATTTAAAACAAAAACAAAGATGTGGCTGAGCGCAAAAGCTTTTAATAATTTTTATTAGGAAAAATAGGTCTAACTTTGCCTCTTCAGGCAGCCTGTAATGCTTGAGCATCATGCAGAGACATCACCAACAGATTGTAGGCTAGACTGAAGCACCAAATAGAAGCTAGCAGTCATATGAGCCTGCAGTAAGTGGACCTGGAGAAGTGAGGGGAAAAAATCAAAAGTTAATTGCTGAAATTCCTCCTTACCCATTTATTTGAAGCACAGTGGGAATTCTGGACAGTTACATCATAGGCTACTGTCACTTGAGCTAAAGGACTAATTCAGGAATGTAGCTAATCTGGGAGTATAATGAAGAACTTTCGAATGATATGAACTTGCTGTATCGGTCAGTGGGTGCAGTACAACACTCAGAATGGATTTTCCGGGTGAAGTCTCTGGTTGTTCCAAAATTCTGGTTAGGAATAAGAGGGTATGTCTGCCAGACAATGTGGTCTGGATCTTCAAGAGTTCAGCACATACAACTGGAATCAGATTTTCAAAGGAGCTCAGCTCCCATTTAGGTACCCAAAGTCATCCTGCAGGTTAGAATGAAGAGCTTTGTGACTGCTTAGCAAAACAGAGAACTGTAGGCTGCAGCTAAATGCAGACTGTTTTTTCTGTGCTGTTTATATAAAATAATGTAATTGCTGAACCAAAGCTCTCCTTGTTTTTGTGAGACCACCACTACAAGGGATGGATACTTATTTCTTGGCGGGGGGGAAAAGGAAGTTGAAGTTTTCCTCCACATTTCTAATTACCCCATACTCAGGGGCAGGGATGTCCCTTAATTCTGGATTTGCCTGGTGTAACCCTTTATGAAGGACATAGGTTCAAATACTGCCTGACCTTCCTCAAAGGTGAAACTCATCCTGGAATACAGCTGCTCCCATTTGCATAGGGGTGCAGTTTTTCTCCCCTTGTACCCATAGGCCTGAATCAAGACTTTTATTTTGGTGTGGAAGGGGAACAGGGAGAGGGGCTGTCACATATCAAAATTATGATTGTACATGTCACCTGTGATTTTTCTTCCAGGACTGACTTCTATAACATGTCAGTTTACAGAGGGGTCATAAATGTACATATGATTTAATGAGGTAACCCGTTATAAACATATTTATGCATGATCTTGACGCTTGCATGTGGTCACCCTCATCTAGTGTCGTCCTCACTGGCTGGGACACAGCTTAGCTCTTAGCAAGAGTGAAATGAGTTGTATATGAAACAACATAAGGTGAGACTGAATCTATCTCCTTGCAGTGCTGAAGATTTACTAGACTCTGCCTTGTTTTTTCCATTACAGTGATGCATCAAGTGGCTACAATAAAATACCCTTCTCTGAAAATTACTGAATATAACATAAAGGGGAAAGAGTTGCTCATTACAAATTATTTTAGCAAGTTATTCTTGTTGAGATGAAAGCTCTAATTTCTAAGAGCCTTCTAGAGGATGGGTGAGACTGGCAACAGGTAATCAATTACAATTACATTTAATCTCAGAATTCAAAAGTCACAGCAGTTTAAAAAGTACTTAAGCAAATACAGGTGCTACCTTGAAAGGGTTGTATTTTTATATACAGTCAGAGGGGTGGGGGAAGTTTATTTTAAATGAGGATAGTAATTTATTGATGAAAATTAGATTTCAGCCAAGCTAGAAACCCTGCCTCTAGTAATCCATTTACTGATAAACCTTCAGAGTAGGTAGCTGTAATTGAAGCCTTTCCTTAGTGATGGGTACTAGCAGTATCCCATATTCTGATTCAGCAAATCCACTATAGATATAGGCAGTGCTTAATCTGTAATGAAAGAGCTGCCGGGGCTCAAGCAATTTGGTGTCAGGGCTCAAGCAATTTTTTTTTTACTTTCATAACTGATGTGGCAAGCCTAGAGGTGCTGGGGCTATGAACTGCCAAGCCTAGAGGTGCTGGAGCTATGGACTGCTAACCCTGCCGGGGGTCAGCCCTGGCAAGCCCTGGCACAAATTAAATACTGGATTTAGGACAACTTGAAACAAGAGTCTTTGTGGAACTTCAGTGTGGAAGAAGTACAGAAAAGTGCAAACACATCATGTAAATTTTTCCTCACAAAAAGTATCTACTTGTATTTAAAATTTAGAAATAGACATTGTTCACCACATCCTTTCTTTTTTATCAAGGAAATGAAAGACTTTCATTATAGATTACCAGTGTTTCAGTGCCTGCAATAATGTCTCTTCCTAAAGATGCAGCTGGGGTAGGATCCAATGGCTGGGGTCCCAGGTATAATAGTTGACTACCCATGGCATCTATTTTTTACATACATAGACGAGAGAAGCGCCCCACAGTCTGTTTCTGGCTTCTGTTTATCTCGGTTTTGTGTGGTGGAGAAAGAAACAGGAATATTGCTAATAGTGAATATCAAAAGAATAATAAATTGGTCGTTTAAATAAAAAAGTCCTAAAAAATAAAATCAACCTCATTTTATACCAAATATCTGCTGATTACAGTAAGTTCTTGCTCCCATGTGTGAGAAATGATATTTGATCTTAAATATGAAATTTAAATATATTATTCTTGCACTTGAGATGCTAATGGAACCTCAGAGGTGAATTCTCATCTTGACACCCAGAGATTTATGCTTGATGCCTCTAAACCCTCTGTATAAGGAGGTCAGAACATATTCCTTCAAGATCATCACCAAATAGGAAAATGAAACGTACCCAGCAGAAAAGAATAAGGAATTCCTTGAATACCCTCCAGTCTGTTTCTGTAGCTGTAGAACTGAATCTCAGTAAAATGAAAGCTCCATTATAATATCACACTGAACTGGTTTCAGTTTATATGTTTTGGACTAGTTAAGTCACAAGAGCTTTATTTCTTGGGCAGCCTTGTATTTTACAAAAGCTCTGTGTTGCTTATTCTGACTAATTTTCATGATGTTAAGGGGTTTTTCATGTACCTGATTTGCTCGGTAGTTTACAATATATAAGTTTCTCTTCAAACCAATGTGCCCATACACACTTTGTTAATATAAACAAATAAGAAAAGACTCGTTCTTCAACACTGTCAGCTTATTTCCATTAGAAGCCTCATACAACTCTATCTGTCTAAGGTACTTATGTTGCCCCATCACTATGGTATTTGAGCACCCCACAATCTTTAATATAAGTACATACAGTTTATTAGGATAAAATTAACATACATCCTAGTAGAATTTTTAGTTTATGCTTAGTTGACCTGGATTCTCTAGGTCAAGATCATTATCAGAGCAAGAATTGCAGAATGGGATTTTAAAAACTGTTGAAATAATTTATGTAGGGATATGATGGATTCTCTATCACTGGACGTCTTTAAATCAACACTGGATATATTTCTAAAAGATAATAGAGATACCTCAACCAGAGGCTTCTGATTTGATCATACATGCACTGAAGTCAATGGTTGAGCTCCCATTGACTTAAATGCAAGATCAAAGTTTTGATGCAGAAATCCGTCAGTGAGATTCTATGGCTTGTGTTATGTAGGAAGTAAGATTAAATTATCATGATAGTCCCTTCTGGCCTTAAAATCTATGAAGAGTGGTCAGCATTGACTAAAGCAGCCCCCATCCATTAGCTTCAGTGGGAGAAGAATTTTTGAAAATCCCACCCTTAGTGCTTTCATAACTGATGCTATTTTAATAGGATTCAATTGCACAAGAGATAATGTGTGATCTACAAAATATAATGAAGACTAAATATGGTGGGTGACATTGAACGCAGAGAACATACTATATTGCTCTTACAAAAATATATCAGGATGATTATTGATGGGAATTGACTGCAGAGAGTTTTCAACATTCATTTTCTGATCTTCTTTCAAAGTTCATATCTGTCCGAATATAAAACTTAAATCAGTATAGCTTAATTCACTTTTTTCATTCTATTTGCCAGTGATTTATTTTAAATGGTAAAATATTAACTCCTCTTGTTAAAAAAATAATTATTTTGTGTTCATATGAAAGTTTTTAAAACTCAGTTTATTATTTATCACCCTTGAATGGACCTTCAAAGAGTTTCATGCTTTTTGCCCTATGGTGAACATTTCCTGCCCGATTACTTTCTGACGCTAATGTCAATATTTTGGAAGGTAAAATGACACCTCCTAGATCACTGATAAAGATCCAGTGCCTAAATGTTTAGCTACTGAAAATGTTCTTAAATAATGTGAGAGTAGTATAGTTGTAAGCCTTGCCTGCTCAGTCTGGCACTCTGTCCCTCTCTACTGGCGGCTCCGCTAACTGGAGATTGACATGCAGGGTACAGCACTTGCTAATAAAGCCAGGTCTTTCTGCTCAGGCAGTAGAAACTCAGGAATTAAGGGCAAAAGATTCTCGGTTGTATCCCTGCTACTTGTGACCTGCTAGAGGCTTTGATGGTACATAGAATTGTCTGAATTCCATATCAATGAGATTTGGGTACCTAACTCCCTTTGTTTGAAAATTACCTTGTCCCAGAATGGGCAAGTTTTGATTAAATAGCTCCATGGATTCAAAACTTTCGAAGGAATGACATTATGCAGAAAAAGCAGTTCGTTCCCATCGTCCTCATTCTTTCTTGTAACCCTTTTCCTTTTAACTCAGTATAGAGTTTTTAACAGTGCAAGAATCGCATATGCACCATAGAAGAGCTGAATGTTCCACAAATATATGTTTGAATTTGAAAACTATTAGTTTTGTTTATTATTTGTATTACAGTAGGGCCTAGAGGAGCTCCACTGTGTTAGGTGCTATCCAAACATCTAGTGAGTCCCTGTGCTAAAAAGCTTATGGTCTCAGGCCCCGATCTTGCAATCCATTATGCACAGGCACAGTGGTGGCACCTGAATGTGGTGAATTGAAGGATCAAAGCCTAAATAGATAATACATCCTTTCTTGCATCTCTGTCTCTCTTATTATTATTCCCAGTTTGCACACAGAGATTTGAGTTATGCTTGCTCCTCCAATTAACTTGTTGGATCAGTCACTGACATTCCTCTGCTGTTCATGTACATACACTAGGCTTCCCAAATTATTGGGTTTCTTATTGGGCTTGTTTGTTCTTTAAGATGCTAGAGTAGCTCTCTGCAACCTAGTGGAAAATTCTTCATAGCAGGCTAATGGAAGAAAAAAATTCATAGCAAGGTAACTTTGGATATTCAACTTAAAGGACTCAGAGAAATTATTGTAAATGGTATACAATTGACTATAAGTAATGCCTGCTCTTTTTGATACCTTAATATGACATAAAGACAAACCTACTAGTTAATTAGGTCTGATGGTACTCATTTATTGGAGGCTGCTAGTGACAATGTTTTGCAAAGAAGATTGTCCACTCTTTTATTATTGTCATTTATTGTTTGTTATTTGGTAGTGCACTAGATTGGGGCCACATTTGTGCATGGCACTGGGAACACACGTAGTGATGGACAGACCATGTCCCAAAGTGCTTACCAGATAGCGAACAGTAGCAGCTAACAGGCAAGTTTTGTGGGGGAGTTCTCCAGGTGAAGGAGGAGCGGCTACGTGACCCATGAGGTAAGCTTTTTGTCTGTAGTGTGTGTGTTTGTGGTGTGCTTGCTGCTTGACTGAAGTATATCATGTGATCTGTTAATTTGGGGGACCATGTGCTGATTCTAGTAGCCTGCTAGGCAAGGCTGAGACTTTCTTAATGAGGCTTTGATCCCCAAGCTCTTTAGCACCCTTCAACCCTTAACCAGAGGGTGGGGCTACTCAGTGAGAACCAGGGTTTTAAAAGCCCCTCCTAAGTGACCAAAGGAGCTAGCGAACAGGAGAGTTTTGTGAAGGAGTTCTCCAGGTGAAGGAGAAGCTACTCCATGACCGTTGGGGTGAGTTTGTTGTCTGTAGTGTGTGTGTTTGTGGTGTGCCTGCTGATTGACTGAAGTATATGGTGTGGTCTGTTTGTTTGGGGGACCATATGTTCCTGGCACTCAGAGACTGCATACGGCCTTTGGAGACCAGGGTGGCTGAACTGGAAGAGCTGAGGGAGACAGAGAGGTACATAGATGAGACTTTCTGGGGCACAGTAGAATGGGTCCACCCTTGGTATGACAGCCTCTGTACAGTTGAGGAGGATGAAAGTCTCAGGGAAGGAGAACATCAAACTGGAGTGGAGGGAAACAATCCCATATTTAGGTCCCTCCCTCCAGATGATATCATGGTGTCCTCTTGCACTGAAGATACCTCTCTGGTGATGGAGTCCCAGTTATTAGGAAAAGACAAGTAATAGTAATGGGGGATTCGATCATTAGAAATATAGATAGATGGGTTTGTGATGACTGGGAGAACCACATGGTGACTTGCCTGCTGGGTGCAAAGTTTGTGGATCTCTTGAGACACCTAGACAGACTTATGTGTAGTGCTGGAGAGAAGCCAGTGTTCATTTTACATGTAGGTACAAATGACATAGGGAAGGATAGAAGAGAGGTCCTGGACGCCAAGTTTAGGCTTCTAGGTAAGAGATTGAAGTCCAGGACGTCATGGTAGCATTCTCTGAAATGCTTCCAGTTCCATATGCAGGGCCACTTAAAGAGGCAGAACTGCAGGGTTTCAATGTGTGGATGAGACAATGGCGTAGGGAGGAGGGGTTGAGATTTATTAGGAACTGGGGAACCTTTTGGGAAAGGGAGAGCCTATATGAAGGATTGGCTCCACCTAAACCAAAGTGGAACCAGATTGCTGGCACGTAAAATTAAAAAGGTCCTAGAGCAGTTTTTAAATTAAGGGCTGGGGGAAAGCCGACAGGTGCGGAGGAGCACATGGTTCAGATACAGATGTCTCTTAGAGGAGGATCTATTAATGGAGATTCTCTATATCCTAGTAAGAAGGAGAGGATGGAAGAGGATAAAATATGGGTAGGATCTGATGAGAAACAGTCAAATGAAAAAGAGTCTCATTCTATTACATCACATAATGGCAGACAGCTAAAAAGTGTCAATTTAAAAAAAAATTCTTATATACAAATGCTAGAAGTCTAAATACTAAGATGGATGAACTTGAGTACCTCGGAGTAAATGAGAAAATTGATATAATAGGGATCACAGAAACTGGGTGGAATGAGAATAATCAATGGGACACAGTAATACTAGGGTACAAAATATATCGGAATGACAGAATGGATCGTACAGGTGGGGAATGACACTATATGTGAAAGAAAGCATAGGGTAAAATGAAATAAAAATCTTAAATGAATCAAACTGTGCAATAGAATCTCTATGGATAGTAATTCCATGTTTGAATAATAAGAATATAACAGTAGGGATATACTACTGACCACCTGACCAGAATGGTGATAGTGACTGTGAAATGCTCAGGGAGATTAGAGAGGCTATAAAAATTAAAAAACTCAAAATCATGACTGGTGTGGAAAAAGTAAATAAGGAAGTGTTATTACTCCATCTCATAACACAAAAACTAGGGGTCACCAAATGAAATTCATAGACAGCAGGCTTAAAACAAACAAAAGGAAGTATTTCTTCACACAACACAGTCAGCCTGTGGAACTCCTTGCCAGAGGATGTTGTGAAGGCCAAGACTATAACAGGGTTCGAAAAAGAACTAGATAAGTTCATAGTGGAGGTCCATCAATGGCTATTAGCCGAGATAAACAGGGATTGTTGTTTGACAGAGGCTGGTAATGGTTGATGGGATAGATCACTTGATAATTTACCTGTTTTATTCATTCCCTCTGAAGCACCTGGCATTGGCCACTGTTGGAAGACAGGATACTGGGCTAGGTGGACCATTGGTCTAACCCAGTATGGCTGTTCTTACGTTCTTAACTAAACACATAAGACAGCCAAAGGAAGTATTATAATCATTCATGATAAACAAGTGAAGAAAGTCCATGTTCTGCCAACAGCTTTTTTCACCTGCAAAGTACAATCCCTCAAGAAGAAATTAGAGGCGCTGGTAAGAAGGTGTAGCTTGTTCCTGAGTTTAAGGAAGTGAAGCTCAAATAGTTCGATAGGTAAATATTCAGAAAAAGTGATTATAAACAATATTTATTGTAAGATTTCCAGTATGTCCTTACTTCAGATAGGTTGAATATGACAATAGCCTTAATTCCAACAATATTTTAGTGTTTCTTTCTCTGGCCAAAACAAGAGGCATGAGATGAGTACATCTGGAAAACAACAAGCAGGGTTAATGGGACTATTTTTGAACCTCATAAATATTCATGTGCAGTTTGAATTTGAGGTTCAATTTCAATTAGTTCTAATTTTATCAGAACTGGTAATAAAATACACTCTGGTAAATTCAAACTGGTATTTGCAGATGTACATGGAAACTGACTGGAGTCATGTTGAGGTTTCTTTGGACTTGTGCAAGTGTTCACTAAAGTCACTGCAAAACCTCCCATTTATTCTGGTGGGCATTTGTATTAGGTCCAAGTCAATTAGATTTAAATTGACTTGGAGTAGATTGACAAGTTGTCGAGATTGTCATGTTGTAAGGCAATAATTCATGAAGAAATCAACAGTGTTTTATGAAAAATAGATTCCTTATTTTAGAATGTGGGAAGGTTCTCAGCAGTTCATGTGAACATTGTTTTCTGTTTTGATTCAAGTGGCTTCTTTACACTCCTGAGTTTCACTCTGAAGATCAAGTTTGAACAAACCCCAAACTTTCAAAGAAAAACTGTGAAATTTCACCGAGTTTCACATCAAAACACAAGTCTCTCATGGCTTTTGTGTTGAAGAGTAAATCAACCTAGATTTCCTCAGAACCACATCAAGGCTTAACCATGCAAGTTTTGTATGCTTGGGAATTTGTTGCTAATGTTTTACACAGTTCAGCTCATCATACGTTTCCTATCCACTTTGAAAAAGCCTTTCCTTTCCATTATGCTTGTACACTTTCATGGATCCTTCTTGGAAGATACCCTCTTTTGCCAGCTTCACTATGATAAGAAAGCCTTTGGATGTTTAGAGGACTCCCATCACTAATTTGCTTGAGTGCTATTTGTTCTCAACAGAATTCCGGTTCTCCCTCCTATTAATCATTCTGCACCGAAAGTAACCTATTAACAGGTTTACTATCCTTCCTTTGATCAGCGGATTTTGGAATTGAAATAGTTTGGAAACCTGATCCATATTTGAGCCTATAGTTATAATTGTCCATGAATTTCTCACGAGACAAATAGCTCTTGTGGAGTGTGTGGAAGGATGTAATTTAACATGGTCTGTATTTAAAGGACAACAATTTCAACACCTGGTTTTAAAAAGTCATATGATAAAAATAAAGACAACTATATCAAACTAAACCAAAGTATTGGAAACCAGTGTATTTTACTTAAATGTCCATGTTTTGTCCTTTTAAATGGCAAACAATTTTACCTACTTATCTACCTTAGAGGTAAATACACTTAAGGCCATGTAATACCTTTTAGTTTAAAAAATTTGTTTGTGAGCAGACCTTTTTTTTTTTTTTTTTTTGCAGACCTCTGCACAACATAAGGGTTGCAGTACTTTTTGCAAATCACACTCTTCAAAAGTATGTTTGCAGATGTGACTGCAGGAGAGTTGTAGACATCCTTACTTCTATCAAACAGTTTATATGCCACTATGGATCTACAGTCAAACAAGCTTCAGCTCCTACAGCTCTTCCCAGAATAACTGACTTCCTACCTGTGGTATTTTCTACCAGAATTTTGGTCATCTCAGCAACTGGACTTACACTCACAGTCTCTGAAGTCAAAAAACATTTCTGGATCTTTGTAATGACAATGGCCACAGTCTAAATTCATAAAACATTACCCAAACCTAGGAGTTTGGTAGGAGGAGTAAACAGTTTTCACAAATAAAATCAGTACCCAGATTTTATGATGGCAGATTCTCTATAAACACCACAAACAGAAAGGGATTTTGAGCCACCATACTCACCGTCTGCTTATGATGTTGGAAGGTAGAGGAGGAAGAGCTCCCCACCCCCAGCTTTTCTATTGTAAGGGGGGAAGGAAGAATAACTTGTTCACCTCACCTCAGCCTCATTTCTGGGGACAGGGAAGGAAACTTTAACCCACCAGTTGATCTCGTATCAGTGCATTCCTTATCATTTCTGTTGCTCCTCTCTACTACAAAAGCAGTAGGGATTAAAAAAACAAGATGCCAGCTCACCCTGACCAGATGAGAACACAGCAATAGTATTGGCATTATATAATCTGCCTTGATTTCCCTAAAACCCAGGTTCCAGATATGATGGTTTCCAAATATGAACATGGACCAGTGCTGGATAAGAGATCCTATACACACCCTTTTCATGCAGCAACTAACTTTTAACTGTTGTCTTAGCTTAGGAGGAAGGGGAAAAAAAATATCAAGCTAATCATTTTTATCTATTTGGATTTTCTTTCTCCCAACAGGATATCTGAATGTAACGAATGGGAATTCAGATAATCCCTGAAAGGGAAAGGATTAACTCACAAAATAAAAACCCACTTATATCAATGTCCATAACACTTAAAACCCTGTCTCGTTTAGACATAGGCAGAATCCAGTAAACCCACTTAAGACTTCTAAAACATAGAATAATGGTTTTATATCCTTGACATAATTGTTAGTTAAAAGTAAAAACCAGATAACGAATAAAGGTAAAACCCAAAGCTACAGCCAGATCCCAGGTATTAATAGTTATATTCACTTCAGATTAATGGGTATTACACATTGATTCTAGCTGTACTTTTGGAGGAGGTGGTGGAGAAGGAGGCAAGATACAGAGATAAAATACAGTCTCTGTTTCCAAAACAAAAATGAGGATGGTAAAACTGAAAACATAAAATTGGAAGAGAACCACTGAAAACTATATTCTTTATCTTAAAAAAAAGAGAGCGAGAAAAAGGAAAGAAAAAGAAACCCAACAAAGCTCATGTCCCTGTATGTTCCAGCATATTAAAGCCAGGCATTATCCAGCCCCCTTTCTAAATGTTGGCAAGAGAGTTTGGTTTCCCAACTCTGTGAAAATCTAAAAAATAATGAAAATGCAGCTACCGTACTTTCTAAGCTCTTGGTAGATATTTTCACTTACTTTGTCATTTTCAGGGGGGAAACAATGGTGGCATCTGTGCCCTGGTGCTAAGTGCTCATTTGCATGCAGAGGCAGAGAGATATCCGTTTATTATCAATTTTATGCATTACTTCATTTCATGGTGTTAAAACAATTACATTCAAAGGGTTCAGCAGTCCACAGCCAAGCTATTCAGTGCTCCACAGCATCATATAATAACGTTATTCAGGGAGAGACACATACATCATAGTTTACTGACTTAGAAGTAAAAAAGCGAGTGAGAGAGAGAGAGAGAGAGAGAGGCAGCAGCCCCTCTAGAGCTGGAAACAGAATTAGTAAAACACATCAGAGTTATTACAATAAGCAGAGAAACTCAGGGCAGATGGAGATGAGATTTATTAACTTCTGACTTACTTTTAAGAAAGTTAGGCCCATTTTCTAGGCAAAACAGTTACCCTGCCAAATTCTCTACCATGTACATCAGCAACTTGTTTCATACAGCACTTTTCATAATCAATATTGCAAAGCTCTGTGTAATCAAAATAAATAGATATAGCAAGTGTACACCTCTGCTGTAAGGTTTTTTAACACACAGCTTGATATAACAAACAAAAGGTTTGGCTGTGAAGAGAGCCTTGTACTGAAAGTGTTCTCTGCATGCAGTGGATTTGCAATCTGGTCATCTGGTTATTCCTTCCAAGGTTTAAAGTTTAATTTTTTTTTCTTAAGAGAAATTTATATTGTGGATCGAATTAAAGAAATGTCTAAAACTGCTGTCTGAGTTGGCCCCTCTCCAGTCCTCCCCAAAATTATAGAAAAATTGAAACTCTGTTTTAAAAGGTACAAAATACAAATGCATTTTCAGGGCATTTGTTTGACTTATTTATTTTATATGGCATTTGCCTCAATGAAGGGAAACTAAACACTAACTGAGCATTTGTTGAAATTTTAGAAGTGAAAAAAAAAAAAAAAATCAGATCCAGCAACTTTTAATAATACTTTACTGCCAGAGGAAAATAAAATCGAAGCTGCCACTATAAAATAAAAAAGCAATTAGCAAATTTCTGATTGCTATTTCTTTAAGAATCCACCTCAAGAAAGCAATTGAAGCAAAGCAAAAGAGAGTGAAGGGAGAAAAGTCTTTTTGAAGCAAAATAATAATCCATTTCTACATCGAAGACCCATAAGTGAGAGTAATTTGGGCAACCATGCTAGGGACAATATTTTCAGGGACTATCACAGAGAGCTGGTTCGTTGGGTACTCGGAATTTCCCAGTGACCTGTGTTGGCTGGAAGAAGATGCTATGTGCATGGCTAAATGATGAGGTGAGGTGGAATTTAACATTTAGGCCTTGATTCAGTAAAGCATACCAGTTCAGGAAAACACTTAAGCACATGGAAAAGTCTTTGTGTTTAAGTGTTTCCTGACTTGGGATGGACTTAAGTAAGTGATTTCCTAAATTGGGGCCTTAATAAGGACACAAATTAGTGATCCAAGATGGCTGAGCCGGTGACAGAGAATCCTTAACTGGCCACTGTTGAAAGAGCCGTGAAGGTGAGGAAAGTAAGGGCAAAGGAGAATGCTTTCCACCAGTTTAAATGGAGTGTACAAAATTACATCCCTTTTAGAACTAAGGTGTCAGGTCTAGGTTTTGTGTCAATGACATCTAGTTTATATTCTTGTACAATACTAAACTGTGGTACAATGGTAGAGGAAGTCATCTTATTGTGGCATGTTATTTTCTATACAATATTATCACATATCCATGTGCAACAGATGGATGTTCAATGTGTGTGAAAAGACTAGCATTGCTAAAAACACAAGTTACATCAGGAATGAATCTAGCCCACTGGCTCTCACTTACAGTAATGCAATGCCACTGACTTCAGTGAAGTTAAAATGCAAAAAGTTTAGTCAGAGTCAGAGTTAAGGTAGGCTGGTGCAACTGAGAGCAGAATGTGGCTCATTGTTTGTACCTCATAAGTACTTAAAGAAGAAAAAACTAGGGGAGATGTTCAATATCTATATGGAATAACCCATGTGGTAGACTTTGACTATACTAAAACGAAAAAAGCCCTGTTTTTTAAATAATTCCTTTTACGGACACCAAGCAGCTCTTAAACATGGAAAGAGCTCCCATAAGCTCCCACTGAGCCACTACAATGACTTCCTTCCTTCACACACCTCCTTAAAACTTGCCTCTGTCATGATGCCTCCAAACCACTTGAGAGGGACGAGGCAGCTGGTGTATTGTGACAGATGTTTATTACGCTAATCATAATAATCTCCCTATTACCTTGTGCTCCTTCCCCAAATCCCTTCCATCTGTATGCTTTTCTCCCCCTATTGTGTCACATCACATACTTAGACTATAAGTAAGCTCTTTGGGGCAGGGACTATCTGTTCGTTAAATGTGTGCAGCATTCCTAGCACAATGGAGACGTGGTACCTGACTGGTGCCTCTGGGATACAATAATAATTATATAATAAAATAATGATGATAATTCTATAATAAAGTGATTTTTTCTTAATCAACTGTTAGTTGATTTTGGCTCTCGGACTGAAGTAGCGACCCTCTACCAGAAAAGACATTGGGATGGGTGATGGAAGAAGGGATTATGGGGTTTTGATGCTGGTGTCTCTAAAACCAGAGGGAGGGGGTGGGAAGGGATGTGTGTGGGAAGAGGCTGGAAGTAAAAGAGAGATCCAGCCACTCAAGGGAATTGAGAAATCTAGAGCTGTTTTTAGCTTTTCCTTTTTTCTGAACCACAAAATGTAAAACAATGTATTAATTTAGAGCCACACTTTTATTCTGTTATTACAGCATTGTTTTTCTTTGTCGACTCTATTGCTTTACAAAGCAGTATACGGCTTTAAAAAAAAGCTCAGGGGTTAATTAACACCAGAGCCCTATATGGTTCTTCCCTCTTTAACTCAAAAAGGTGCTCATACAAATCACTCATCAGTCAGCCTGCATTTGTTAGCTTTATCAAATAATAGGTTTTAGTTTAAGAGGCTTGTAGTATTAATAAAAAGCACATGTACCACATCTTGACAAGATTGCTGTTTATAACATGTGTATGTAAAAATCTCCAAACTTTGTCATGCTCAGGAAGGTACAGTCAGACTTGTTTAGTCCGTCACTTGATGGCCATCCACTGTTATGCTGCTGCATTCCACAGACTGCACATGGGAATGTAGAACAGAGATAGTCCAGCAGCAGCTGCTGCTATATTCTACTTCAGGGGTCCTCAAACTTTTTTTGCTGGGACCCCCTTTGAAAATATTTTAGGTTGTGATGACCCCCCCCTCACAAAAGTGATTACTTCCCCATGCCATGCCATCCTTACCAGCATACACGGGGGCTGACAGCTCATGACCCCCCCCCCCCCAAATAACCTCGCAACCTCCTGAGGGGTCACAACCCCCCGTTTGAGAACCCCTGTTCTACTTGGACCTATTTGTAACTTTCAACAGCCTTCAAGTAGTTAAAGATAGTTCTGAAAATTAGTTAAGAACTTCACAGTACCGTGAATGGCCATGATACCAAAAAAAAGAGCTAGAGCAGTCAGCAAATCAACTATTTCTTTATGGATGGCTTTGGATTTTTGCTTTGGTTCAATGCATGCTGACACATTAGATAAATGCTGTTGCATTGCTTTGTAACCCAGCACATATTTCTATACTTGGGACAAACATTGAGTTTGGAAGAAAAACATTTAACTTATGATTCAGGTTTCTTAGCTCCAGCATTTGAAGCAGTTGTGCTTTCCTCCTTACTTGGTTGTAAACAAGGACAGAGCCCCAGATACTCCAATAAATCCATTTGAAAGGGAAATTAGGTGCCTTACCTTTGAGGACTGGGTGCAAGAATCTCCAAACATGCTTTTAGTCTTTAAGATGCTTATGAAAAAGGGAAGGGAGGGAAGAAGCCGTTAATATCACCACACAGTACATTTCTTTACAAGTTGAGTCAAGCCTTTTTTCTTGGAGATTTTACTTTTTTATGTGCTGGACTCTAAGTGAGATCTGCTATCAAATATGTAAGCAAGAAATTCCTGTCTCCTTAGGTATCCAAGGAAGTATAAAGATTAGACACTGCTATGTGTCATGCCAGGAGACACCCTCTACAGATGTCCTATTTTTGACATGTAAGTACCTGTTGTACCTGTAAATGGTGGATTTTCCATTTCTCGAACTGTTCATATCAAGACAATGCTGTCAAACACTAGTTATTGGGCTCAATACAGGAGCAACTGGATGAAATTTTATGGCTTATGTTATACAGGAGGTCAGACTAGATGATCTAATGATCCTTTCTGGCCTTAAAATGTATTAAACATTTTAAGTGATAGTAGTGCTAGTTGCCATCATGCCAGACCTTAAATCATATCAACGTCAATAGAGGTATATATATCTATAGCTACAGGCTCAGTATTATTAGTATTATGATTTTATAACACAATTCTACTCCCACTAAAATAAATGGCCATTTAGTCAATCAGACCAGTAGCAGGCCCACAAATAGATATAATATATATATAGCGAAGGCTGTTGATCACATTCATTGTTAGTATAAGCTATTTTGATATCAATAGTGTTAAACAAATTTATGCCAGCAGTGATTTTGGCACTGAGAATCTAAGAAATATGGGATAGAGAGAGCTATTGGAAGAGTCATGTTTATAATGATGATATTATTGATATTATATTATGATGATATTATAAGTTATTTAAATAGACAAAAGAAAACCTAATTGTTAATAAAAGGGAATGGGAGATAATGAATCATATACTAAAAAAAAAAAAAAAAAGCAACAATAACAAACACATTAAAACCCCATCTCCCACCTGCCAGAAGTTGGGATGTCAGTGATGATAACAGATCATTTCAGAGGTCACTTCACAGGATGTTGAAGGGACAAAAGTTGATTACATACTATGTGCCAACATTGTCACTTGGCCACCATTTTGTTCACTGTTGGCCAAATCCTGAGGGATGCTAAGCTCCCTCAATTCCCATTGACTAAAATGGGAGGCAAGGGGCACTCAGCATATTTCAGGATGGAGTCCTTAAATAAGCTGTCATTCAGAATTCCATCTGTCTGCAAAGAAAAGGAAATCTATTAAATGTGCAGTACATAGATGTTGAGAAACATAGTGAAATACAGACAAGAGAGAACAGGAACTGATATAAAAAATAATCCAACCGCCAGATCCTGAGAGGTGATGAACATCTGAACTTTCCATTGTAATACGTGGGAATTTCAGGTACACAGCAGGTGTTCATCCAGTCTCAGGATTTAGCCCTTTGTCAATAAAAATGCATTGTATTTATGGGCAAGTGTAATTCTTATGGATATACAACAAGTGTGTAGATGAATGAATCAAGCACAGCACAGCCTTTGTCTGATTTTTTTTTGTAGTAAGCATTAAATAATCATACCAATTGTGTAGTAACATACTAAGGACTATATCAGAATTGTTTTTATCATAAGTATTTAAGGTGTCCTAAAACCCAAGTATATATTTTTCCTGTGTTGATAACGAGAAGCCAGCTTTCAGACTGCCCTGCAACTTTCAACATGAATACATACATACATAAAGATAAAGATACTTGCAATAGGCAGGTGGCAGGTTGTTAATTCACCCCCTGCTCTCTCCTAGAGGTTGTGTGATAAAATAAGCCACATGCTTATGACTTTAATGTGCTTGGTGTTCAAAAACAATCCAATTTCAGGACAAATCCTCATTCTTGCTATCAGTTGGCTGAGACATCAAGAACAAGAAGAAGAATTTCTGAGACCTTATTGGCGAACATATGGCAGACTCTGATTTCCTTACTAAATCAGATGATATTACTAGAACTGGGTCATTATGCACACATTGTAATCTATCGTTAAGCCCAACAAAGTAATATTTAGCTAGTGTTTTAATTGTGCTACTGGGATTTCTCTCTGCTTTTTCAAAGAAAAAAAAGTCACAGGGGGAGTGGAGGAAGTGGTGAATTTTAATAAAAAGGGGATTGCCAATTTTGACGTCATGAAGTCATGTTTATTTAGATACATTTTGCAAATATATACATATAACCACACACACTTTTTGGCATTAGTTAGTAGACATGAATTAAGTTCCTTAATTTTCTTTCCTCTCTTTCAAATCAAGTACATTTTCCCTATGTACATGTTTTCAAAACTAAAATAGACAACATTCATTTCATATAGTCTCCCATTTTTGTTCTACAAGGCCCGCAGCCAAACAATCAGTACCTATATTTCTATAGTAGTGAGAGGATTGTTGCATTGGCAGTGTGTAATACAGACCCAAGCATTATTGAACTGATGGTACAAAGAAAGAAAATTAACATCTTATCCTGAAAATCAAAAGGGTCTCTTGTGATGCCAGTCCATATGGCCACAATCAATTAAAACAAAGATGCAACTTTCTAATCTCCTGTGCTGAATGATCATAGTACAAGAGTTCCAATGTGGCTGTGGTTTAAGCCTGTGTTTTTATGATCCTCCACACATGCTTTCAGAGACATGTTCAGGCTGCTGAGATAGGTACTGCTCAGCAGGGAGATGGAGCAGAAAGGGAGGGTGTGCAATTCAAACTGTGGGCCAGTCACCCTGTACCTGTCACACACACTTATTTTGCAATGTGTTAAGGGAAACTACTCAGACAAATCCCGTATCTGTCTCCAACAGCTGGAGATAAAGAACCCTGTTTTCTTTTCTGTCAGGGTTAATAAAACAAGCAACTTATTAAATAGCATTTTGGCAAACACAATGGATAATGAATCCCATTCTATAGTTAAAGACTTTTAACAATTAAAAAGATTTACGAGCCAAACACGGCAACACACGAGTGACTAAGGAGCGAACATGCTCCCGTGCAGCCAATCACTGTGAATGAAGAGCAGGAGATATGCATATTCAACTTGCACTTGTCTAAATCAGAGATGTTGAGACAAACATGAGGAAAGGTCTTCTGGGGGCAAGAAGGAGAAGGAAAAAAAATCTGGTAGGTAACTTGCAGCTCATGGGCAACTATAGCAAGTCTGATATTTCAGAATTTGCAGGATCCTGACTCTTTGATCAGTTTGAAATGTACGTATATGTCAGATGCCCTGGCCCCACTGCCCATTGTTCTTCATCAGCTACAGTAGAAGTCCAGCGTCTGGTTTGTCAATCATCTCATTCAATGGCTGTTTGCCTGGGAAGCTGCTGACAGGGAGTGGGGGGCTGCCAGAGCTTAATTACCGTACCTCATTAAAGGGCTTCTCATTGATATTCAGTAAGGAATCATTCAAGCAGACAGATATGTCTTTGTTAAAGAAACTAGAAAACATACGTTAAAAAAAGTGTAAACGTATTTACACTTGTTTGGTTAAAGGATTCTTTTCATTCTATATAAGAAAAGTGAAAGAAAAAAAGAAGAAGGGGGGCGGGGGAGAGGGAAGGATTTGTGTTTGTAACCAGATATGCTTTTGGAAATAAAGATACATTTCATTACACTCAGCAAGTCAAATTATTTTCTAACTTATGATAGAACAAGTGTGAGAGGTGACACAGTTTTTTAAGTGTAAGATTGAAGGGGTTAAAAATTAGTTTGTTTTTTCTAGAAAGGTTTGATTAAAAATACATCACTACAAATTCTTCATGAAAGGAAAAAGCTAGTTTGAATAGTTTCGTGTGTGGTTTTATGAAGGGTATTTGTCCGAACATATTTGTATAGTGTTATGTTGAAATAAAAATATAGGGCTAGATTTTCAGCTGGCGTAAATCACCATAGCTTCATTGTCTTCAAGAGAGATACACTTTACTTCAACAGAGGATCTGGCCCATAATTTTGTCTTAGTTGGTGATATCCCATCTGTTGATGTTATAAATAGTTTGTTTTGTTATTTTTATATTCACTGATAAACCTGATATTAACCTCATCTCCCTGTTAACAATAAATAAAAGAGAAAAGAAAGCAATCACCTTTAAGACTTTTAGAAAAATATCTTAAAACCATTTAGATACAGTACCTTCTTTGGAAGAAGACTCTGGTTCACTGCAGCCTCCTGTTATTATTAATAATAAATATTCACATTACAATAGTGCACATAGGCCTCAGTGAGCATTCATTAGATCTCACTTTGGCTTATACTCTACATACATATGAAGACATGGTCCCTGCACCAAAAAAACTTAGTGTCTTTAAGGTGTTGATATCTTATTGATTTCCTCTTATAACTAACTTTCAGAAATCATAGTACCATAGCAATGACAGTAAAATTTTAGTCTGATGCACTTTGGTTATAAGAACTAACCATCAAGTGCTTATAACTTCCAGGGAAAAAATCCTCCTTTATTAGTGTTTTCTCATACTTGTTTTGGGAAAGTTTGAGGAACTTCCATTTGACCACTTTGGTGAATAAGGCCTTGATTTTGCACATGCTTAACTTTCAAGTCAACATTCAGTGGGCTTATCCCTGTGAATAAATGGTTGCAGGATTGATGCCTAGGTGAGTGTGACAAAGTGTAAAGGCTTTCACTCTGTATGTAAAAGGTTATTGGGTTCCTTCCTGTCACATGGCTAATCTGGGAAGAGTTAGAAAAGGAAAGGGGACGCTGGAGCCCAGGAAGCTCTCATAGAAGAATGATATATCCTCTCTTCTCCCAGCTGGTTGAAGCGGGAGAGAGGCCCGAGGTGAGTAGTTTAATTTGATTTGTTCTGCTTTTGAGTTTGTGTTGGTAGAAATAAAACAAGCCCTGAAGAAAGGGATGTGAAGAGACCTGTGTGGTCTAGTAGGGAATAACGTATTTCCCTTTACCTCATTCTCAGAAATGGTTGAGTTGTTTTTGAAGAAATTAAAAACAACACTCAGGCTAAGGCAGATATATGGCTTAGGAAATTTCACTCTGGATGGTTAAAGTTTGGCAGCGTTTATAAGCAACTGACAATAGGGTCTTATAAAGGAAATTGTTTGGCAACCTAACGATTAGCAGCACTGTGAGGTCCACCTATAATAAAGCATAATAATAACAACTGGTAAAACAGTCTCTGTTGTTACTCACCAGTCACACAAAGCTCTCAATGTTGAAAAGCATTTGTCATGACTTGATATTGGACAGAATGCAGTCCCAGCCATAAAGGTCTGGGTGTCCTTACCTAACATGGAAAATTTGTCTTCATGCAGGCACATCTCTTCTCTGCCCACTAATGAGACTTTTCCCCTGCTTCAGCCAATTACAAACCTTTGTCTTTCCACACCCACTCCACACCTACTTTTCAACCTTTGCATGTAAGTTTTGTATGAACAGACTTGTTATTGGTTTTGATTTTATGGGGAAGGCACAGTGAAATCGAAGACAAAGCCATAACCTCTAGCTATTATCACTGCCTCAAAATTGCACAAACAAAACAAAAGGGAAAAAAATTGCACAGTGCATTACAATTTGCTAAAAATTGCATCTTAATCTTCAGTTTGCTCGGTCATGAAGATGTGTGGCAAAGTCAAATATAAAACTACCATCTATGAATAGTGATGCTAGTCAGAAGAGGAAAATACCTTGAATATTTGCCAAACACCACCACTTCACCTTCAGTCAAGGACATCTTAATATCTTCCCCAGCACCTTCTCTCCCGTTGAGGAAGACTTAGTTCTAAACATATAGATGTTAATTTATTTCTCTTTTAATTAAATGGGGGTTAGGTGAAACAATAGTTTGCGGAGAGGGGGAATGAAGCTAGGGAAAGACCATATTTATTGTTTGTTTCTGGATAAGGAATAGGGATTTGCATTCTGGATATTGACAAATAACAATGGTCATTTCACTAATCAGAACCCCTTTGACAGTAAGAATGCAAGCAATCCCATAATTGAGAAATAATCATATCATGGTGGGTTAGTAATCCGTGTGCTCTGTTCAGCTCAAATATCTCCATTGCAGTATTTTAACATATAAAACTTAAAATTATATGCACTAATAGAACACACTATCTTTTTATAATGTGATCAATTTGAGTTCCTGTTGGGACCATAAGTTCGAATTTCCTGATATTTGTGCATTTAAAACCTCAATTACAGCAGCATATTCCACACAGTTTTGCCTTGAATACATAACAGATGTTTATATTGAGATGAATGCTTTATGGAGCCAGAACTGTCATCACACCTCTTATAAGCACATTTTCACCTATGCATATGGTGTACACCTGTGGCTTGATGGAAATGTTCTCATTTGCAATGTGGGAGGTTCAAAGTTAATCGTGTATTTTTATTCCCTTATGTTTTTTTTTCAGTCACCCTTAGCACGGCTGTTACATGTTTTTATATATTTTTTGTCTAGCACATAAAACAAATACAGGAATACAAGAGTGAACAGTGGCTATTTTAATACTTATAGGCTTCAGCGTGATGTCCAGAAAAATACATATTTTTGTCTCTAATATAATTTCCAAATTTAAAAGTATAATTTGAATGTATGTTGGAGCAGAACAAGACAAGGCCTGAGGAAATGTCATGGGGCAGAGGTGGATTTTACTGCTGAATATATACAAAAGCACAATAGGAAAATCAAATCCAGAATACAAAGTTCGAGATATATAGTACACATGTGGGATTTTATGTTTATCTATTTTTGTAAAACAAATAGACCTTGAAATGTGCTGCCAGGAACCCACCATGCTCTATTTTTCATTCTCCATTTACAGACACACCCAATTCACTGTTAGGTATTTTGGGTAGTATATTCCAACAGGCAATTTTCTGTATAAAAAACCACCCATAATTAGAACTGCTACAAGATGCAATTTAGAACACCGTGTCGCACCAATTCTGCCCTTACAAGGGTACAAACACATGACTTCACTGAAAATTATTCCCATGTGAAGACTGAATCTCATGAGCCTGGAGCTGGCTCCTGGCTGCAAAGGGAAACTGATTAGGATTTACTAGTTAATGTGTCTTTGAGGTCAGCTGTAAGCATCATACAGAAAGAAAGAAAGAAAAAGCGTTATACAGAAAGAAACTGACTCTTTTTAGTTAGGTTGTATCCACAGCAAGGGCTCAAACCTTTAAACATGGAAGATTTCTCTTTCCTGAAAGCACTCAGATCTGATACCTGCTCTGTTGTGGTGCATTAGGTAGCTGCTTATGCCTAAAACCAGCCTTGGTGAAGGGACGCATACAGAGAGGAGTACTTAATGCTGTAGTCAGTTTCCCTGTACAGGACACAGCTACAGAATATATGCATGCAGAGTACTTCACTACACAGAGAAGAAAAAGATACAATAAGACAAAGAGAGACACATTCTGGAAAAAAAGCGGGAAAGGAGACATAAAAGGAAAGGCTGAAAGAAAAGACAAAAAGTGAGAAGAACTGAGAGAAGCAGGAGCAAAGATTTGAAAGAGGAAAACACAAAGATGGATGAACCTCAGTCGCCTCCTCAGTCAATTTACACCTCCTCTGAAGCATTATTGCTACCAGTGAAATGGGCTCTGGGAACAACTGGATCAGTGGACACCACCAGCTTCACTTAGGTCATAAATGGAATTAGAGGAGGCCCTGCCATTACTGATGATGAGGGCCTGGTGTATTCCTGTTATGAGTTTTGAAAGTGCATCCTGTGTTGTTGATATTTTTTTCAACAGGAGTATTTTGTCTTGATGTTCTTGACTATGGCTCTGATTGAAAGCCCACTGGAGTCAATGGGATTCTTTCCACTCACTTCAGTGGATTTTGGATTAGGTCCTATGTGCACAAACAGAAGCATTATTACATGGAGTTTATGAAGTCGGATTATAATTTGTTTGAATCCAAGCATCATTAACTACTTCTGTTTCCAGTTATCATAGACATCTCTCTGCCTTGCACTGATGCAAATCATAGTAAATAGTTTAATACAGCCCATCTTATCCAAAAGAGGCTTTTTTGTACAAACTCCCTATTTATTATTTTACAGCACTCAAAAATGTGCTAGGTCCCTTACAATACAAAATAGTGCAGGATCTTAAGATCGTACAATCAAAATTCATACAAAACACAAAGAAGGGCCAACAAAAAGTAGAGTTTGGCATGGAGAGAATGCTTGAATATTTATTTACTTTTTCCATATCACATGCTCAGTTGTAGCTACATACCAGAGTAAAATTAACTAAATAATAAAGTAGCTCATGAATAAGCAAACTTTTCATAAAGAAAGTTTGTGTGCTATATTTTGGTTGTTAGCCCAAACAGAGCTACACACATTGTCTTCAACACAGATCTCAGGAGTTTACAAGCATGTTGTTAGTTTCCCCCAATTACATGAAACACATCTCTGTAAGTGAATTGTCTGGCTGTCCTGAAAGAAGGACAGGAGACATTTGATATGGTTTTAATCAGGTCGCAACTTTATTATTAGAGGTCTGGGACTACCTGGCAGACAAAAGTTTACAGTGCAGGTAACTCCATGTTCATTCAATAATCACCTGGGGGGTTTCTGCCAGCCCCCCTCTTTTTTCATCCAGGTCCCCCAACCAACCCATTGCTGGGACCTTACCATCCACCCACCCTCATAGGAGGGTTAAGTATGGCTACAAGAAAGGGGGGAGAGGTGGGGCTGGCTCCCTGCCATACCAATCATAGGAGCCCTCCTCCCTGTTCCGTTCCTTTAACCAACACCTCCTTTTAAAGTATTTATCAAGCCATTTTAGTCCAAATAGAGCTACATACATTTTCTTCAGCACAGATCTCAGGAGTTTACAAGCAAGTTGTCAATTTCCCCCAATTACATGAAATACATCTCTGTAAGTGAAATTGCTTCAGTCCCACTCTACAACTTTTAAATGATTATGTAGGGAGGTTTGCTTGTCAGGGTTAGCTAGTAAAATGCATTCTGTGCTCCTAAGCTTCTTTTGTATATGAACAGTTGTGCTAGGGGAAAAAAAATAACAATCCCACATTTACTAAAGTCATCTCTTTCAAAAGGAAATCTTACAATGACGTCTTAATAGCATGGTTTTATATGGCAGAGCAAATTTGGTCTATCCCCTGAGGCATAACAAAATTTGATAAAGTCAAGCTTTCTTTGATGGCTCTTATCTGTTTGGTATTTAATTTGCAACTTGTTATCCATTATTCATGATGTTTGCCAACTTCTGTTCTGATTTTCATATATAGTCAAATTAACTTTTTTATTAGAACATGCATGGGGAAGAAACAAACAGATATAAAATCCTTTGTAATTTGAAACCCAATCTTTGGGCTTAATCTCATGGGTAGGGAACACCCGATGCATGACAGCAAGTCCCAAATATACTTATCATACTGGGGCGGGGGGGCGGGGGGGGGAAGAGACATACTTGGGTCCTGATCTTAAGCCCAATGTAAATGGATAGGAGGACATTGTTTTCAATAGGCTTTGGGTTAGACACTTTCATATTCGGCTGCAGGAAAGGTTACCATCTGTGGCTGGTTCCTCCTGGAGAGAAGAGCACTCTTTTAGTGTATTTGGTGCAGCTTTCACCATTCACTAGTCCTAAATATTCAATGCTGTTGCCACAGAGGTAGGTCTGTTAGCAAAACCATTTTACATGCATATAGATTTGGCAATGAATATGATCTTGTATATGTACTTTGATGTTACTGTAGCACTGATGTTTGGCAAGTTTGCACTCTAGGAGTTAGTGCTGAGAAAGTATTACCAAAATGTTGGGAATGAAGACTTGGAAGAAGAAAACATTGTTAAAAAAGCCCCACAACAACCATCTCTTAAATGATACTATTTGCAGAGGTTTGCCATTACAGGTAACCTCTGTGTCAGAGGGCAGATGTATGCTTCAAACAATAGGTTAGTTTGCTTTAGGAACTCCATGACCTATGGTCTCCTGTGAATTCATCAGACTGGTGACTTCTGTAACTTATAAATCACTTGAGTCAAGCTCCAGACTTGGCAGGTTTGGAGGAATATGGAAGACAACAACGTATGTACACTTCTAGTCTGGAGCTGATGTTAACTATTGGCTGTCCCAAATGACTGCATAACAGTCAGTTTTGGATTATCTCTGTTTGAGCTGTGACACATCCTTTTCTTGCACTCCAGGTGTCACAGTTTCCTTTTACACAGGTTTCAGTAAGCACGGGCAGTGTAAGAGCTGAACAATTGCTGAAGGACCAAGAACGGCATATAAAGTAGCCACTGGTTCAGTGGGTAGCTCAACTGTACAGGAGAAACGGAGAGCAAAAGGTCTTCTTCTGCAAGGAGCAGATCTACACATGAGAGTATAGAACTGAGCCCTTAAAAATTACATTTACCACCTTTTTTATCATTTGTATTTTAAATTCTACACAATAAATGAACGCTTAAGGGACCATCATTTATTTATTTTTATTGTTGTTGTTATTTATTTGGTGCCAAATGTATGCCACAGTGGTTACAATTAAAAGTTTATTTCATTCTGAAGGACACTATTGTCTGAAGGATATTTACTATTCTTAAAAGAAGGGCTAGTGCTGGCACTGGTAATATCTATCAAAACTGAAATAAAGCTTTTCAGGTGCACCCTGTGTAGGTGTGTCAGTGGGTTCCTTCCCCAGAGCATCCACTAGCCCTGGCCTAGGCCCCTGGACTCACCCAGGGCTCTGCTCAATGATGTCTGGTGTTCCACCATGCTAGGCCAGGCTAGTCACAAGAGGCTGAGCCTTCTGGCTGAGCCCTGGACATTCTGCCCTTTCCAGGGTTGTCAAAGGGGAATTAACATAAATGAATTATCCCTCCACTGTGATAAAGTTCTTGTCCTTCAAAGAGACCTTCTCAAGCTGTGGCACCAGCTTGGTTCACAGGCAAATATAGAGGAATAACCCCCTCTAAAGGTGAGTCTACATTGGGCCCTCCCTTCTTCAGGGAGAGGCTACTGGGCAGTGGCTATCTGAGAAGCTCCTACCATCAGTCAGCCTTTCCTCCAGGAGCTGAGGACTGGAGGTCTGCTCTCCTCTGTGGTCAGCCACCAAATGTACTGGGTTTCCCCCTTTTAAACTCCTCCCTTCAGATCTGACATTTCTCACAGCTGTGGCCAGGCAGGGCCACCTGAGCCCACATTAAGCTCATTAACCTTATGCTGCCCTGTGCAGAGTTTGTATACCCCATCACGGGGTGTTTTCCATCAAATACGTCCATCCTCAAAAGAGTTTACAATCTAACTAGACAACATATAAACTAAGGATTGGGCATCATAATATTTATTACGTCTTGTTAGTTTCGCTGTTTTACTTTCCTCGGTCATTATCCATATTATTGTTATGTTAAAAGATCCTAAAGTCACAATTTAACAAATTGCTGATGTTTAAATACTTTGGATGAAACTCTCATTGTGTCTAGCCAGTAGCTAAAAGGATTTTGAGTGTGTGTATGTTTGGGGCTGGGTGGAAGTGGGAGGGAGGGGATAAAACCCTTCCTGTAGCAATCAAACCCTTACTGAAGTTTCTTTGTATTGCAAAGCAGCTGCAGAAAATGAAGGCTGATGCTGAGACTGATTTGTGGAGGCCATGTGGTCCTAGGTACCAGTTGTTGGAGGCCCACTGCAATTTGAGTTGCTTGACCACTGTTTTGGGGCCTAGCATAGCTTAAGTTGCTTGCTTGACCGTTCTGGCCTCAGCAGCCTGACATCTTCTGGTGGCAAAGACAAATAGGAATACTGAGGGTATGTCTACACTGACGGCAGCAAAGTCGCCGCCATCAGATCGACCTATCTGGATCGATTGAACGGTCAAAGACCTGCTCGATCGATCCAGAAATCGACTCTGTAAAACCACCCCCTCAAGTGGCACAGCGCTGCCATCAGTGCAGTGAAGTGAAGACACTGCGCAGAAAGGAAGCACAGCAATCGACGGGAGTTACGCAAGCTACTCTATGTAGTTTGCGTAACTCCTGTCGATTGCCACCGAATCGCCAGGTAAATGTAGACCAGGGCTGAGTAACCTTGCAGATGTCTCCGTTTCTGCATACTATGGCACATAATAAGACGAAACACATAACATATATGCTTGCAGATGCACATAGATAACGGTAATGGGAATAACAAGTTATCCTTGAATGTCCAGGGGGAACATTTTTCCACTGCCTTTTATTACCTACCAGATGTTGTTTTGATGACCCCAATTATTATGGTGAAAATGGAATGCGGTTAAGGGTGAGAATCCAATGTAGGTGATAGAATATATAATAATTAATAGATAGGTAATGAGGTGAAAGTTGTTTATAGAAAGTATAAAAAGTCAGCGCTCAGGGCACGCTCCATCAATGCCTGATTCAGCGTGAGGGGCTACCGGTTGGATCAGAGGATCCACTGACTCCCTGGTGGGGCCCCTGAGGAAAGCCATTCCTGTATACAGCCTTCTGAGTTAGCTGTCAAGGTTTAGTGAGTATGATATATTGTAGTTAATTTTAGGCTTTATATTTAACTAATATATTATAGAAAACCTTGCACATTAAACCTTATGGATCTGCAAATTGGGTGTATCGTGTCTCACTGGTATCCACACTGATCACTAACCATCCAGTATCAACACAGTCAGCCTCTCTGTTAGAGGACTGGAAAAGCTTTAGAGGCAAACCTGGCAATTAGAGGTGAGGCAGCCTAACTTCAGTACCAGGCAAATTGGTTGAAACTATAGGCCGCAAAATCTGCTATCCTTGGCAAAAGAGCAACATTGTTGGCACTTTTAGGAGTATACATGCCCACCTATTCTGTGCATGAAAAGCCATACATGAGTGTACAAAACATGACTGTATGTATGCCATTGTGCTCATGTCATGGTCCCCTAGCTGCATCATCAGCAGAGATTAAACTCAGAGGGAGAAATCTTGGCATACCGAAATCAATGGGAGTTTTACTGCTGAATTTAGTGAGGCCAGGATTTCACCCAGGGACTCTAGCTCCAATCGACAGACTTCTCCCACAGGAGTTAAAGGATTAAGGGCCATATTTTTCCAAGGTATTTAGGCATCTATGTGGACCTATAGGTGCCTAAATACTTTTTAAAAATCCCTTAAATCCATTAGTTGGAAGCAAGTGCAGGCCGCTATTCTCTGTGGATCAGCTACAGAGAAGAGGGGCACAAACACAAAAAAGCAGAGATATAGTGGTGTGCACACAAATGTACACTTATCTATTTAAGGAAAGTTGCAGATATGGTTCATTCAATATCAGTCACAGAAGTGTTAATTCAGTTAGTCTGGGCTCTACATGCTAGCAGGATTCTGGTACCTTTGGTGTTTCCATGTTTGGTGTCCTTATTGACTGAATACAACTTTTTCTGGGTCAGCTATTTCCATAGCTGGAAAATTTCCTTACATGTAAATTTCCCTTACTACCGGCCCATCCAAACCCTTAAACTTATTAAAAGAAACAAATTTACTTCATCTGACATAGGCAATTCTAAATATTTTATGAACTACTCATTGTTTTTAGTCTTTCCCTATCATTTGTGTTTCCCAGATTAAAAAAAAAAAATCATCATACTTCGAAGACAACCAAATATTTTTAGAGATGATCATATATCCACCATTAGATCCTAATGCAGATATATTTAAAATGGTATCCTTCTGCCATGAGATTCATTATGTACAGTGTTAGTATTAATAGGACACATGAACAAAAGAACAAAGCATGACTAAAAACTGAACTCACATCCCTTATTACATTTATTCTTCAGCCATTACAAAGCTTTCTCCTGTATTTAAATAAAGGCCAGAACCAGTCTTATCTTTAAATGTAAATTTCTCAACTCTGCTAAAAAAAAATTGCTGTAAATCTGAGGAAAAGGTCTTTGCTGGTTGCCCTGATAGTTTAACCAAACTTATGCTACTATTCTAATGAGAATAGAAGAAGTGATTGCCTGCATTTACCTTACCTGATTTTGCAACACACTGCGGCTATCTTCTGTAATCCGAGGATTACTGGGACTCTTCTTACTGATGGAAGCTATACAAGAAACCCAAATGGATTTTCGTCACTCAGTCTTCTCTGGACTATGATTTCTTAATCTGTGGTGTTTCTAGTTAGGGCTCAGATTGATTTGTTCTGCTTTAACTATAGAGATGAAAGATCTTCATTGCTTAAAGTGTATTTAAAAAAAACAACAACACAACAGCTTTTATTAAAATGCCCATGTCTCATCACTGTTGCGAGATTGCAACATTAAAGTTGTCATCTGTTTTTTGATTGGCTTGACAAGAAGCTCACATCTATAGTATGAACAGATTCTTTCTATCTATCTCACAAACAAACAAACACTAATGCACGTTAGACAAAATATTACTTACACTGCCCAGATTGACTGTCACCTGCATGCCACTAGGTTGCAAGTTGTTTGCAATTAGAAAATCTATTAATAAATATAGGAGAACTCTGTTCAGGTGAAGCTGGTGAGTAAATTGAGGGTGAAATTAAATTATAGAGAACGGATTCTGATGACAGGTAAATTTGTTTTATTATGAGACAAGTGCAATATAACAAGCATATTTTTGGATAATATCAATGCAGTTATCTAAGCAACTGTTACAGGATTTTCTTGGAAAGTAAAGACAGTGTGTAAACAGTTTCTCTCACCCCCACTATGCGTAATCATATTTAACATGAATGCTGTTTAAATATAGGAGATAAAACTCCAATGCCTTGATTTAATTTTAAGTAAAAAAATAAAAGTATATGGAGTTAAAATCATATTGACAGTACTGCGGCAAAGTTATAAATTAATACTAATAAGTACTGAAGTCAATTCAATTCTATCAACCAAGAGCAAAATTTGCCCAGTCAAATGTAAATGGGAATGTAAGAATGTGAGAAAGACATGCAATTTACATGAAAAATTACAATATACTTTTTTTCGATAGATTTAAAATTTAATGCAAACCTCATGTTTTCTCACTTTAGCAGGCAACTAAATATTTTTGGCCTTATAAATTTTATTTTCTGATTAGAATTGGGTGAATATGACACCTAGTTTTTCCAAAAATACATTCAGATGTTTAAACAAATTCACTTTGACTGTGTTGTGCCCCTTTTATAATCATTTTATATGATTATTCCAGCCAGTGAGTGAGTTTGCCAAAACATCAAACTTTAAGCAAATATCAACCATGGAAAGAGAATTTTGATTTCAGAATTGTTTCATTAACAGTGAGTGGTACAGCTAGCAAGTCAAGCTGTAAGAAACAGAGCGTTATTAAGCATACCAGTGCTAATTCTCCTCCCACACAAGAATAAATCAGTAGTAGCAATGTTAAAGTCAATAGAGTTACATTTGTGTAAAAAAGCAGTGTAAAGTCAGAGGAGAGCAGGCTCACTGAGAGGCCAGTATCACATCCTGTTTGTCTCCAAACAATACACAAATGTAAGAAATGAATTACTGAGCCTCTAGTCCCACATCAATCTATGCCCCTCCTAAAACTTGATCCTATTTCTCCAGTTCCAGTCATAACACAGTAATTTCGCTTTATATCTGTGACCCTGGGAGCACATTATTGTCAACTGGCAGAGGGCCCCCCATACTCTAACTGACACACTCATTGCCCAACACACTGCTGTCATAATATATATCTCACGGGTGTCATGTAAAGTATCATAAAGTATCATATGTAAACCAACAATTACCACATCCTCACCAAAAGTCGTAAGAAAAAAGAATCATCTGACTGAACACCCCACAGAGAATGAAATCACGCTCCTGATCATTATATTGATTGCTTCAGGAAAAAAAATGGACTGTGAAATCCTTAACAAATATCACATCCACCACAACTTCTTCACCACTGAGAGGACAGCTATAGAGTCCCTGAAATCCAACCACCAAATAGAGATCAAATCACCAGGCAAAGCTGGCATCATATTCCTCAACCATGATATTTATGTTAATGAGGTCAATCGAAAACTCTCCAACACCATCTACCATAAAGAACTCAAAGATTCCCCACACACATCAAAATTTACCCAGGAATTTAAAGATATCACATTTTTCCTCAAACAACTCCATGAGAACTTCTACAACTTAATTCCCTACAAATCCACTCCAGGGACCTTCTACATGCTTCCTAAGATACACAAACAAGGGAACCCAGGCAGACCCATCATATCTGGCTACAGAATATCAGGACTCATAGAAACCATCCACTCACCACACAAAGGGACAGCTTCCTCCAGGACACAAGTGACTTCCTTCAGGAGCTACGCAATATTAACAACCTCCCTCAAAACGCTGTACTTGCCACCAAGGATGTCACCTCCCTATACACCAACATCCATCACAGTGATGGTATTGCTGCCTGCCTCAAATATTTACAAGGTAATGGACTGCCTACAGATATCCATCCCAAACACATCCTCAAACCCATCCATTTCATCCTTACTCATAAAAATGTTACATTCGATAACAAACACTTTGTCCAAAACATGGGAATAGCCATGGGTTTTAGGGTGGCTACCAAATATGACAACCTCTTCACAAGCCACCTTGAAGAAGAATTACCATGAAACCGATGATATACCTGAGATATATTGATGATATTTTCATCCTCTGGATAGAAAACCTAAACTCCCTCAGAGATTTCCGCCACTACTCCAACAACCACAACTCGTCCATTACATTCTCTTGAACACTCCCACACTAGTCTCTACTTCCTGAACACCATGATCAGCTTCAGCAATGGAACCCGACAGACAACTATATACAAGAAACCCACAGGTCACCACACCTACCTTCACAGATCCAGTACCCACTCAAAACACACTAACAAATCTGTTATTTACAGCCAGACACTCAGCTTCCATAGAATATACTCTGAGGAGAAACTCTGGGATATTCACCTTAAAGTAGCCTTCACCAGACAAGGATGCCTCACCAGTTAAATAGATCGTATCATGGAATGGGCCTCCCAAATACCCCAAAAGAACCTGCTTCAATACAGAAATAAAATCCCGTCCAACTTCACAGTTCTAGTTGTCATCTACTATCCCACACAGGAACCCATATCATCAAATAATTACAACCCATACTAGATGGGGATCACATCCTGAAAGAAATCTTTCCTTAACCCCTTCTTCTGGTGCCCAGCCTCTCCAATCTCATCATCAGAAGCAAGTTCTACACAGACCAGGACACACCAACTCAAAGCGGCACCAGACCCTGCGAGAACATTAGATGCAAAACCTATAGACATATCTCCACTGCTATGATGATCAACCCCCCCTCCTCCATACCAACATATCTTTCAAGCTCCATGGGTCTTATGCATGCCTATCAATCACAACCTGTGGTGTATCTCATCCAGTGCAGTAAATGACCCATAACAACTATGTGGGTGAAACCAGTCAATCACTATACTCTCGAATGAACTCTCAGAAAAAAAATGATAAAAGACAAAAACACCCTGTCACCTGTGAGTGAACACCTTTTACAAAGTGATCATTCTATATCTGACCTCTCAGTCCTCATCCTCAAAGGAAACCTGTACAGCAGCTTCAAAAATTGATCCTGAGAGTTTAAATTCATAACTTTGCTAGACACTTAAAATCTTGGACGTAATAAAGATTTGGATGTATGGCTTATTACAACCATGTGTAACCCATTAACCCCATTTTTTGTCCTATTACTGTAGAGGAGTTAACTGGCTATTTCACCTTGAATGGTCACTTACAAGATGTGGTAGCTCTTTATGATAAACAATCTGTTCCACCTTGTAGTTAGCTGTGATATTCTGAGTAACTTTCCCAGACCAGAAGAAGAGCTCTGTGTAAGCTCAATAGCTTGTCTCTCTCACCAAACAGAAGAGGGTCCAAAAAAAGATATTACCTCATCCAAGCTCTGTGTAAACTGCTGACATGCTGAACTCGAATTTCATTGCATGAGCTATGCACAGTTTGCATAGAAAGAGTTAAAGGAATGTGCTGGAATATGTTTTTAAACTATGTTTGGGAAGCAGCGCATAATCCCCTGCCTGAGCTAGAAAAAGGAATGTTATTTACTTGTCTGACTGTCTTGTCCTCACCAGCTGAGGACAAAGGAAGTACATTTACATATGAGATAAACAAAGCTATCAAGCTAACAAGTGTGGGAAAAAACTGCTTAATGATCACACCTGGGGCCCGAATCTGCACCCCAGGAAACCTTCCTGGCTCTTGAAACAGACAAGAGACTGAGTTGTATAAGTGGGGACAAAGAGACATATGAGTTATCCTTCTCTTGGGGATGATGGAATACAGCACCCTTTGAGCTTATGAAAGCTGGATCCTCTTGGCCTGGAAGGCAAGAATTGCTGGAGACAATGTAAGTGAGAAATCTGCTTAGATAAAGATTGCAATTTGCTGAAATTAAGTTTTAGTCACTGGATGATGTGTTTTGTTTGTAACCGTATCTCTCTCTTTTATTCTTGCTTAGTATTACTTAAATTTCTGTTCTTTGTTAATGAACTTATTCTTGTTTTATTACAAAACCGTCCCAGTGCTGTGTATTAAACTAGAGGGTGAATCCTCAGCGCTAACCAAACAGATTGGTGTGTACCCTTTATCTTTGGAGGCAACAAACTTAATAACATCTATGAGTGTCCAGTTAGAGGGACGGGACCCTGCAAGAGATATCTCTGGGGATAATTGGGGCTCATTGATTGTTACCTGCAAGGCAAGGTTTGGACTGACAGTCCTGAACTGTTTGCCGGCAAGGCAGACAAACTGCTATGTCAGGGAACTGACACATATCTTAGCAGCAGCAAAGCTCTCACTGGCAGAGGCTGAGGGGAGTAAATCAGAGGCTCACAATTCCGGGTACCCCGAATAAGATGTCACAATATCTAAAGTTTGCTAGAGTGTTCATCACTATAGTATCTAAGTGCTGAATAGGTAAATTAGCTCTGCCTGTTGATTGGCACTCCTCTCAGATGCTAGGAAGATCTGCTTTGGCTTTTGTTTTGTTTGTATTTCCTCCTCCCTCTTGACTTTAGTTATGGATGGAAAACTTTAACAAATATGGCGAGGTGCCCTCAATGCAATCAGATTTTGGATTGTTCTAACTGTGAGCATTTGGACTAGAAACTTGACTCAAGCATCCATTCAGGAAAGTATTTAAGTAAGTATGTACTTTTAAGCATGTAAGTAGTCCCCTGAAAGTTAAAGCCTCTGTGAGGCACATTTATCCAATCAGAGAACAGAGACCTATCTTTTAACCACTGTGTCCTATCAAAACAGCTTAATTTCAAAGACCCACAATGAACTCCTGTAATGCAAGCTACAGACCAAAAATTATTTGCAGAAATTGTTCAGTGAATAATTTTGAACCGTTGCAATTAGATCAATGAAAAGCTCAGTCTGCTCAAGGGGAATTTGTGAAAAGAAAGTAAGGTGCATTTCACTGAAAAGATTATTCATTATTAGGTTAGGTTTTTTGGGGTTTTTTGTTTTGTTCTGTGGTCAGTCCAAGAGGATAGATGCATGGGACTTCACTATAGTTCCTTTTGTTAGTGGATATTAGGTTTATCCAAGCACTACTCACTAAGGGCCAGATTCTGCCATTCTTACTCATGCTTACTCTACAATTGTTTCACTGTCTAAGCTTGAGTAAGTATGGCAGATTCTGGTCCTAATGAGTGGCACCAACTTGCTTGTTACTGTTTCTCCTGGAATAGCTGGACCCGTGTTTAGTAGCTATCTTTGCTGGGGAGCATTAAGGCAGTATTCATTGATCCACAACATTCACCTACATTGGAATCGTGGGGCAATGTAACGCCAGAAAGTGTTGGGATTTCACAAAGGGAGGTTTCATTGGGAAAGGAAGGGGCCAGGAGTACATGAGCACTGTATTTGATGCTGGGATTTGGTTGAGTTGGACCTGAGCACCACTTAGGCTTACTCTACTACTGTCCATTTCATTTAAAAAAAAAAAGAGGTATTTTTCAAAGGTCTTTGTTTTGCTTGTTGTTTACATTACAATCACTCCCCACACATGAAGGAGTTTACCCACAGTTTAATCATTTTTTCCACTTTTTATCTTAATGCCCAGGGAAAAACTCATAACAAATTATATATTTGTCATCTCCTAGGTTTTATGTTCATTCAGTACTACTCCAATGTTGTAGTTTTTTTCCCTGTATTTTAGTTATATTGGGGTTTACTGGTCAGCCAGTGGTCTGCCTAGCACTGCAATAGCCAGATGCTACCAATGCTTTCCAAAGCCTCAATAAACTTTAGATAACAAGTGTTTTTCTGCCATACTCGGTGATGCGGGCAAGGGCTAGAGATTTGCACAGGACCAAATGCCATCATTTTCACAACAGTAAATTTCACTGGTTCCAAGCTTGCTGCAGTTTCTTTTTTTATTGCAAATACATCAAGTTGTCTCTGATATATCTAGCATGTCAAGGCTGAAGAAGGTTCACACATCAGATGCTGACTTTCAGGGGGTATTTTGAAACGGGGGGAGTTGACATAAGGTGCAAGCAGTCATTCAGATGCACTTAACCCAGGCCATTTTTATGACTTTTTTTAAAACAGAAAATGGGGGATGGCATAGTAGCATCAAGAGATGTGGCAGCGTGTCCCTCTAACTTAATTCAGTTGATTTTAGAATACCTGTGTCTTGCTCGCTCTGTAGATGTCCTTCCATTACCCTTCTGACAACTAACCTGTTTATCCTGCAGCTGCATGTTCTATTGTCCTGAAGATCAGCTGGCAAGTAATGGTTTATGTTATCAATAAAACCAAATTTTATTGAAACTTGGAATTTGCTTTTTTTGTCCTAATAACTTTTGTTTTCTTGTACCTAAATCAAATTTCACGACTCACTCAGGAGGAAAATCTTTTCCATGTTTTTGAGGAAAAATGTAATTGTCAATTTCAACAGATTCACAGCATATGGAACAATTTTTTTTTTGTTTTTTTTAAAAGTGACATTTTGTTGCTTTTAATGCTTTTAATGTCTGATCTCTTTTCTCTCTCTTCTTTCTCACCACCAACCTGATTGCAGGTTTGGCTCTGAGAGACACAACTAATGAAAACATTACTTTTTATATGAGTTTGTGACACTGATCTCTTTCTCTCTGTTAACTATATATTTCAGCAATTTCTTTGGTTACTGTACCCAGTAAAATACGAGATTTCCATCAGTTTGAGAGTATGAATTTTATGCTAAAAATTAAATTTAGGCTCTTTCTTTGTCACAATTAAGTAACAGTGACTATATTCAAGCAGACAATGAACAGCATGCTGTAAGTGTGACAAACAAAGAAATCAGAGAAACAGTGTCGGTGAAATTTTCAGTAAAACGCAAGAGGTTCTTCTCTCTTTTACTATAATTCTTTCTTTTCTTTTGCCAACTTCCTATATAATCTGATTTACATCTGTCAAAGTATATTGAAAAGGAAAGCCTACTAATAGCAATAAAAAGGCAAAAGCCTAAAGCAGCTTTGACATAAAGCAAGGGTGGTCATGTGCAGCTATATTTTCAATATACTGCTGGCTAGGGAGGGCATATCTGGAGTCCAGGCTTCAAGGAAAAATATGATTGTTCTTCCACTGTCTGATATGAATCCATCTTTCCCCCTCACAATTTCCCTTCCCTATTGAGAATAGGAAGATATATCCTTGAAATGAAGATTTATCTAATGATAGGTGCAAAAGAAAAAGAACAACAGCTTAAAGACTTTTTCCTGGATAATCTGTTTTACTAAACATACAAGACATGACCAACGTTACTTTTACTCTCTCTCTTCATTAATCTATTAATTACCTAAAGTCATTATATAGGGTAGTGTCCGAAAAGGGGAAGAAATATTTATGAGGAATCTAGCTGACAGCATCAATAGGAGAATCCGTTCATCATATATTCTGGGCTGAACAATGTTAGTGTAATATGGTATCATACTGATGCTAGCTTTCTGTTCTAGGCTCCTTCATATACTCAAAAAAGGACAAAGACAACAGAGAAGAAAGAAAGTTATCATTATTAAACTTGCATGAGAGTGCACTCTTGTTTATTCTCAGCATCCTCTTTCACTCCTTATTTTCATTTCATTTAATAAAAATGCTAGCATCTGTATGGGCTGACTGCTGCTTCCAAGATTTAGAGGTAGAACAGCATAACACTTAATTACTCCTAACTTCTTCCTCTCTATAAACCTGAAGCATATGAGGTCAAATTTCTTAGCATCTTTTCTCTCTTCCATGCTCCCTCCCCCACACTTTACAGCTAGCGAGTGTGAAGCTCAGAAGCTCACATTTCTTAACTTCTTATTCCGTTCCCCTTTGACAAAGGTAATCTTGTTGTTACCACAAAAGTAAAATCTGAAATGAATAAGGCAGACAAGGAGTTTCTTAGCAGAACCAGGGGCAAAGTGACTATATAATGCATTCTTAATATAATCTTAGAGTTTACGGCCAGAAAGGCCCGTTAGATCATCTAGTCTGGCCCCCTGTATGTCACAAGCCATTACCCCTGTATTGAGCCCAATAACTTGTGTCTTCTAAAGCATAACTCATGTTTCAAATAAAGCATATCTTTCAAAAACACATCCAGTCTTGATATGAAGACATCAAGAGATGGAAAATCCATTAATTCCTTGGTAGTTTGTTCCAATGGTGAATCACCCTCACTGTTAAAAATATGCACCTTATTGCTTCTTTGAATTTGTCTGGCTTCAGCTTCCTCTTATTGTTCTTGATATATCTTTCTCTTCTCAGTTAAAGAGCCTGTTAGCACCCAGTGTTAAAAAATATATTAACACATAAAATAGATTAACAGTATAAATATAGGCACAGAGGAATACAGGCTAAGCAGCTAATCAATTCAATGAACATTCCATCATTGCAGGAACTTACCATGCCAAGATCATCCTTGGGTGGAAGCTAGAGCTTGGCAAAATGTTTGCAATAAAATCTGAAACCATGCCAAACTTGCTAGGTTTCACGCTACACTGAAAACTCGTATCTTAGGCAGGTAACCAATCGCTCAATGAACCTGGGTTCAATCTGTCAAGTGAAAAAAGGTCCAATTTATGGTTTCATGTTAAATATAGCATGCAAACCACTGGTTTCACATGATATTATAATTATTATTTAATTTACAGTAGTGTCCTTATCCTTCCTCATGGACTGAACCTTCATGTGGCAGGAAGGCCTGCATGTCCCCATGACCCTGAGAGCTATATTGGTGGAAACATAATTCCTCATAGGGTCACGAGTTGAAGGATAGGTGCCATACTAAACGCAGTCTACCGACCCACCTGATAGTGGGTTGAAAGTGGTCTAAGAAGTCGCTCCTGTAAATAAAGTTGTTACAGAGACCTGCAATACTGGTCAATTCAGAACACGCAATCCAACTCAACTCTACTCAAATATACACAGATGAGAGATGATAAAGAAAAGTGCTCAAATCCATAGGAAGTTACTCAGCTCATGAATTTCCTCTTTCCTAAATCCATTACCAAAATTGGTACATGGAATGTACAGACATTATATGATCCTGGTAAAACAGTCCAAGTAACAAAAGAAATAAGAACATAAGAATGGTCAAACTGGGGCAGACTAATGGTTGATCTAGCACAGCATCCAGTTTTATGCCAATGACTGATGCCAGATTCCTCAGAGGGAATGAACAGAACAGGGCAATTTATCAAGTGATCCCCAGTTGTTCAGTCCCAGTTTCTGGCTGTCAGAGGCTCAGGGAAACCCAGAACATGGGGTTACATCTCTGACCATCTTGGCTAATATCCATTGATGGACCTATCCTCCATTAACTTATCTAATTCTTTTTTTAACCCTGTTATGCTTTTGGCCTTCACAACTTTCCCTGGCAACGAGTTCCACAGGTTGACTGTGCGTTGTGTGAAGTACTTCCATATGTTTGTTTTAAACCTGCTGCCTATTAATTTCATTGGGTGACTCCTAGTTCTTGTGTTATGTGAAGGGGTAAACAACAATTCCCTATTCACTTTGTCCACACCACTCATGATTTTATAGACATCTATCATACCCCCCTTTGTCATCTCTTCTCTAAGATGAACAGTCCTAGTATTTTTAATGTCTCCTCAGGTGGAAGCTGTTCCACAACCCTAATAATTTTTGTTCCCGTCTCTGTACTTTTTCCAATTATAATATCTTTCTCTTGAGATGGTGAACCAGCACTTAATGCAGTATTCAAGGGATCACTAACATAGATTTATGTAGTGGCATTATGATATTTTCTGTTTGTTATCTATCCCTTTCCTAATGATTCCTAACATTCAGTTAGTGTTTTTGACTAACAGATTGAGCAGATGTTTCAGAGAACTATCCATGACTCCAAAATCTCTTTCTTGATGATAACAGCTAATTTAGACCCCATCATTTTATATGTGTAGTTGGGATTATGTTTTCCAGTGCGCATTACTTTGCATTTATCAGCATTGAATTTCATCTGCCATTTTGTTGTCTAGTCATCCAGTTTTGTGAGATTCTTTTGTAACTCTTTGCAGTTTGTGTTGGACTTAACTATCTTGAGTAATTTTGCATCATCTGCAAACTTTGCCACCTCACTGTTTACCCCTTTTTCCAAATAATTTATGAATAAGGTGAACAGTACTTGTGCCAGTACAGATCCTTGGGAGACCCCACTATTTACCTCTCCACACTGTGAAAACTGATAATTTATTCCTACCCTTTGTTTCCTATCTTTTAACCAGATACTGATCCAGGAGATGACCTTCCCTCTTATCTCCTGACTGCTTACTTTGCTTAAGAGTCTTTGGTAAAGGATCTTGTCAAAAGCTTTCTGAAAGCCCAAGTACATTATATACACCATCCTGGGCACATGTTTGTTGACCCTCTCAAATAATTCTAATAGATTGGTAAGGCATGATTTCCCTTTACAAAAGCTGTATTGACTCTTCCCCAACTTTTCATGTTTATCTATATATTTGATAATTCTGTTGCTTACTATAATTTCAACAAATTTGCTTGGTACTGATGTTAAGCTTACTGGACTGTAATTGCCAGGTTCATCTCTGGAGCCTTTTTTAAAAATCGGCACTACATTAGCTACCAGTCATCTGGTATAGGGGCTGATTTAAGTGATAGGTTACATACCTTTAGTAGTTCTGCAATTTCATATATGAGTTCTTTCGGAACATTTGGGTGAATATCATGTTGTCCTGGTGACTTATTACTGTTTAATTTATCATTTTTTCCCAAAACCTCTTCTACTGACACCTTAATCTGCGACAGATCCTCCGATCTGTCACCTAAAAAGAACAGGTCACATGTGGGAATCTCCCTCACATCCTCTGCAGTGAAGACTGATGCAAAGAATTTATTTAGCTTCTCTGTAATGGCCTTGTCTTCTTGGATGTTCCTTTGAGTTGTCCAGTGGCCCCACTGCTCATTTGGCAGACTTCCTGTTTCTGAGGTGAAATGGACAGATATAAACTAGATATACTAGGCCTAAGTGAAATGAGAGGGATAACATTAGGACAAATAACTTTACCAACTGGACCTATCCTTCTAACTTGTGGGCTATCAAATGCCTAGGATACACAGGCATGACATAGGTCTGATACTACCACAAAGGGCATCCAAAAGCCTGATAGAATGGACACCAGTTTCAGAAAGGATTCTAACAGTACAATTTACACCCAAGTTCTAGAAAGTGTCCATTATTCAATGTTATGCTCCAACAAATCAAGTTAGCCAAGAGGAAAAAGAAAACTTCTATGAGAAGATACAGAACATAATAGACAAGGTCCCGAAAAAGGATGTCCTACTAGTAATTGGGGATATGAATGCTAAAGTAGGGAGTAACAACAATGGCAGAGAAGCAATTATGGGGGAAAAGACCTTGGTGAAATGAACAAAAAATGTGAAATGTTGGCTGATTTTTGTGGAATAAATTACCTGGTCATTGGAGGAACTATCTTCCCTCACTGTACTATTAATAAGATAACTTGGATGTCACCAGATCACAGAACAGGGAACCAAACTGATCACCTTACAACTGGCCATGGATGGAGAACTTTAGAAGATGTATGTAACAGGAACGGGGCCGAAGTGAGAACCGACCATGCACTAGTAGTAGCTAAATTGTGGATAAAAATAACAAAGAAGAGATCTCAACAACAGAGATGCCCATGTAATAACATTACCAAGCTAAAACAGATGAAAACACAAGAGTTTAGAATTGTGCTAGCAGATAGACACCAGGTGCTAGAAGATGAAGATAATGGAGCAGCAGAAGTCAAATGGAAATGGGTAAAGGAGAGCATAGATCAATTGTAGAGTCAATTGCTTGACCACACATTGGTTCATTATAAAATATACTCAAGAGGCCAAATAACCAGTGTCAGCCAATTTTATTGCTATGAGGCAATAATAATATAGCACAGGAAAAAGGTTCTATAAACACCAGTCTCTGGAAAGCCATCTCATGCCACATTGTTACATTCCCCTTATGCAGATGTGCTCCCAAAGTTACACCCCTAAAGCCATCTGTTTATACCCAACCTGTTTACAAATAAAAGGTAGTGTGTATGTCACCTGAAACTACATTTAACCAATCAGCTTTTTACCTTGTTTTTCAGGTGTCTTGGTGTACTCCTTATCTCTTTGTTCTGAATAGATACATTCCAAATAACAAGGGTCATGGAAGCACCTCCTAGGTTTGTATTAGAGTAGAAAAATAGATGTCTTGCCCTCTTCCTTTCAGACATTCTAATACTGGCCCGTAAGACTATCTCCCTGCCTGTTGCTATCCTGACAGCTTTCCTATCTACTTAAGCCAAAGCTTACTTCAACTAATGCAAGGTGTTATGGGATGCTCCACATAAGAGAACAGGATTATAGTAAAGGTATAGGCCAATTTCAGCTATATAACCACTATAATATTTAATATTATATATATAATACAGAATTTATTACATATGCACTTACCAGTATATATTGGTCAATAAGACTTTCACTAAAACTTGTGAAGAGATGCTGAGATTCAGGAAGAAACATCACAGCAAAGGTTTATCTGAGAATATGCAGCACCAAATAGAAGGAACATAAAAAATTAATCTGAGACTAAATCAAGCAAGAAAAAGAACACAGCCACAATAACTCCAGGAGAAATATGCTGCAAAGAGGTCAAAAAGAGTGTTAGGGAAGACAAAGGAGACAAAATGGCAAGAGGTGCACAGACCACTGCAGCACAAAATGACATGAAGATACTATACAATATCATTAGACAGTTGTCAGGAAGAAATGTAAGTACCAACCAACCAGTTCAAGACAACAAACACAATTTAACAATGAAGACATCAGAACAATTACATTTATGGACTATATGGCTAATACATTTGAGTTAATTACTGAATGGCATCCAATCTCCTAGATATAGAGGAAGCAGAAGATCTATCAAACTAAAACTATCCCAAAGCAGAAGTAGAGATGGTAGTCAATCAGTTAAAAAATGGAAAGGCACCAGATTCACATAACATTCCAACTGAGGTATTTAAGGTAAAGTTGAAGAACTCAGACATTTTGATAGGTCCCTTACTAAAGATATGGAAGAAGAAAAGGTATCAAACAAGAGGGTCATATAGCAAAGCTGCCAAACAAAGGAGATCTCATATGGTGTAAAAACTGGATGGGCATTCAACTGCTGTTTATCCATGGAAGGTATTATTATTATTCTAGACAGAATAAAGAAAACAGTAGATTCAAGGCTTCACAAAAGCTGGCAGGGTTCAGGCAGGAGAAATCATGTGTAGATCAAATAGCAACCCTATGTATCATCATAGAATTGTTCAAATGGCAGTCAGTGTTTTATATGAATTTTACAGATTTCCAAAAAGCCTTTGTGATGGTAGATAGAACTATTTTGCGATGCCATTATGGAACCCCGCCAAAATTTGTGAACATCATTTAGAGTTTCTGTGAAAATATGACATGCCAAGTAATACATAACAGTGAACTGAGTAAACCATTTTAGGTTACTATGGGTATCAGACAAGGATGTCCTATGTCACCGATGATCTTTTTACTGGTAGTGAATTGAATAAAATGACAGACCACAGAACAACCAAGGGGCATACAGTGGATTTTGACACAGAAATTAGAAGACCTTGATTTTGCTGATGATGTCAACTTTCTATGCTATAACATCTCTATCCTGGAAAGCAGATTCTCTGAAAAAGATGTGGGAGTCATGGTGGATGATCAGCTGAACGTGAGCTCCCACTCTGATTCTGTCGCCAAAAGAATTGATGCATAAACAAAGGAATCTCAAGTAGGAGTAGAGAGGTTATTTTTCCTCTGTACTTGGCACTGGTGCAACAGCTGCTGAAATATTATGTCCAGTTCCGGTGCTCATAATCCAAGAAAGGTGTTAATGAACTGGAGAGGGTTCAGAGAAGAGTCATGAGAATGATTAAAGGATTAGAAAACATGCCTTATAGTGATAGGCTCAAGAAGCCAATTCTATTTAGTTTAAAAAAGTTTAAAGGGTGACTTGATTACAATCTATAAGTACCTACATGGGGAACAAATATTTAATAATGTACTCTCCTGACTATGCGAGAATGGTATAACATGAACCAATGGCTGGAAGTTGAAACTAGACAAATTTAGACTGGAAATAAGGTGTACATTTTTTACAGTGAGAGTAATTAACCGCTGGAACAATTTACCAAGGTCGTGGTGTGTTCTCCATCACTGACAATTTTTAAATAAAGACAGAATGTTTTTCTAAAAGATATGTTGTAGGAATTATTGTGGGGGAAATTCTATGGGCTGTGTGATACAGGAGATCAAATTAGATGATCACACTGGTCCCTTCTGGCCTTGCAATCTATTAATCCTATTATTACTTCTTCCTATCAGTATTGTTGTAGCACTAAATTCTAAATCAGGGTTCAAGGCTTTATAGTGCTTGGCACTGTACACACATGTAATGAAAAAAGACAGTCTTTGCTCTATCGGGTTTGCAATCTTAACATATGACAAGAGAACAGATTGACACAATGATAAATGGGGGTAGCTTAAGAAAAGGTAACGATGAAACTATCATATTTATCATAAACAGCAGGCAACAGACACAGCACATTCACTGCCAAGTCAATTGGAGGGTTTTACAGCATTATGGCATAAGTGAGTGTTAGGTAGGGAAATGAAGGAGCTCAATGTAGTGATTTTACATATTTTTATGGGACACTCCTGCCATACGTAAGATGTGGCATGAGCGATAGCACGAAGTTCTTGAGGGAAAATTGGACTTACGATTGATGAAGACTGGCATTGTTGGCAGAGGAAAAGTGGTGGTCAACACCTTGATAGCATATTGGATTTGACAGGTAGGATGGGGCTAAGCCAGCAAAGAACTAAAGGACAAGTGTGTCTAATGTGGCAGAGAAGGAGAAACCACTGGATGAAAACAATGAGGGGAGTGACATTGTAATAACAATGAACCAAGAAGATGATCTTAGAAGTATGGACTTTGAATGGACTTGAGGAGGACAAGGATGTTTTGTTAAAGCCAGAAAGAAGGTGGTTATAGCATTGTTTTCATTGTTGTTTTAGCCATGTTGGTCCTAGGACATTAGAAAGACAAGGTGGGCGAGATAATATCTTTTATTTTGGACCAACTTCTGTTAGAAAAAGAGACAGGATTTCGAGCTACACAGAGCTCTTCTTCAGGTCTGGGAAATGTAAGCAGAATGTCACAGCTAAATAGAATCAGGACCCAGATGAGAAGGCTACATCTAACCAGCAACTGAACATGGATACAGGGCCATGTGTATGCTCACTCATGTACCCCATACCCACACCGAATGTCCAAATATGCTGTGCTGGACACAGATATACTCTCTGTATCTGGGTACACCTGCATCCACACTGCCTTTTAACTGGTACGTGTGATTAGAGGTTGCATTTAAGGAGGTGATACTCCAGGGTTCTGTGCATCACAGAAGACACTCTAGGATCTGCCTTGCTTTGTGTTGGTGGCATTTCTTCATGTATTGCTCCTGTTCACCCCTCTCTCCTAACCATCTTGGTGGAAGACGTGGAACAAGTGATTGATGTTATGGTTCTGCTCCTGCTCCTTCGTGTGGGAAAAATGGGTGTGTATTGCAATATCTGACCAGCAAGAAACTCATGTGAATGGACTCGGACCTTTTTCACAAAACAAAGGCAGGTGACAGTGATGAGGACTGATCCACTGTCACCCCATGACACTGAGATGCAGTAGACTGACAGCGTTGCCAGTGGACCACCACTTTTGAACCAGGAGAACCAGCAAGGTGTGGTGGAAGCACATTGTCTTGGGTGACAACCAGTGGCTGCAGATTTTCAGAGTGAGAAAGGCATTCATGGAGCTCTGTGTGGAGCTGGTTCCAACCCTACAGCAAGAGAACACTCAGTTCCAGAGATCCATACTGCCGCAGAAGCGGGTGGCTATTGCCCTTTTGAAGCTGGCAATGCTGAACAGCACCTGATCAACCACATGCCACTTTAGGACTAGGAAGTCCATTGATGGGGTTGTAACGATGCAGGTTTAGCAAAGTTGTCATATTCTAATCTACCTATGGATGGGTGCCATCATGAAAGTTTTGGAAACTATAGCTGTGTTCCAGGGAATGAGGAGTCCAAATTGCTGGAGGGGTGGGGCGTTGATGGCACCCACATCTCCATACTCTGGCCACAAAAGAGACAAGTGAATATGTCAATAGAAAAGGTTACTACTCACTCATTCTTCAAGGCTTAGTAGACCACAAAGACAGGCTTATGAACATTAATGTCAGACACACAGGAAAGGTTCATGATGCCAGGGTGCTGAGGAGAATCAGGACTGTACTTGAAGTGAAAGGAAGGGACTTTATTTCCCAGAAATTACACAGTTCTGTACGGCCTCCCCATGCCAATGGTTATTCCGGAGATCCTGCATACCCACTCCTACCCTGCAAATGAAACCCAATCCCAACATCAACGATTTGGCAAAATGGGAATTCAGCTTCAAACTAAGCAGCTGCAGGATGGCAGTGGAGTGCTCCTTTGGACAGCTGAAGGATCATTGACAATATCTACGCATTCAGTTGGATGTCAATATAGCTGAAACCATTCATGTGATTGTGGCATGCTGTGCCCATCATAACATTTGTGAGACTACAAGAAAGTACTTTAGAACTGACGGGGCACAAGACTGGACTGGCTGGCAAAGCCCTTACTGAGAGCCTGATCCCGTGAACATTCACATTGGTGCTGGATCGCAGCAGGCCAGGGAAATCTGTGACGCAGTTTGTTCCTATATCTTGAAACAGTGGGTATACAAGGGGTGACCTTAGTTTGGTCCCAGACAAATCACCACACCCCGTGCAGCTGCTGTAAAAACATGAGGGAACATTCCCACTGATTTGTGTTTCAAAGCACAGTTCAGTTCCGCTCCCACCGACTGTCATTAGCTGGTCACTGAGGTAATGACTCGTTACAGGTAATTGGGGCAGGGCACTTCCACAGGTTACACACCTTCTGGCTTGTGATTGCTCTGCAGAGAGTGTATTCCCAGTTAAATTGCACTTATTATTCTTTCGTTTTGTGTTAATGTCCACTATTAGCCATACTGCAGTTTGTGGAAATTATTCTGTGTCTGAAGGACCTTGAGAACAGTTGATGAAGTTAGGAGGGACTTTTACAACTGGTTTCTGGCCACTGTGATTGTGTGCTGGGATAAGAATACTTTCCAGCTCTTAACTGTGAGTTCCGCTGGTTCAAAGCAGTCATGGCTTTTTGGGGGTAGGACTGGGGGTTGAGAAGAGGCCATTTGAGGTCTGTTTAGCATGTGATGGCAGTTACTTCACTTGTTTTTCTTGTTCTCTGTGTCATCAAACCCATAGGAAAGTTTGTCCACCTTTTCCATTTTCCCGCAGTTAATAAAGTTACTTGTTATTTCTGTGCACATTGCACTTTCCACATGGCTCTGGCTTATATTTACATACACCTGGATGGGGGTGTAGTATGGGGGAGGTGAAGAAGGTGGATTCTGGAAGAGGCAGAAAGGACCTTGGAATTCTCTGCTCCAAGTGTTACATAACTCAAGGCACCTCTTGGTGGGGCCCAAAACCTAAGGGAGGGAAAATTTATCCTTTCACCACAGCCCAAATGAAAGGTCCATACATAAGTAAAGGAAACTAACATTGATTGAAACTAGTACATGAGTATAATGCTGAACATTTAAAAAAAGAAACAGTGAATGAAAACAGAATGTATCAGACTCCCCAAAGATCATTAAAAGTTTACTGTCTGTAATCCAGTCCCCATGGCCTTGTATCAATTTCTTCTTTTAAGGCTGGCCATCAGTTGGAGGACACAGCAGTTTTGAAAATATCAGATTGGAAAAGGGAATTGGCTTTCCAGTCCTGTGGGGGGATCCAGCAATCAGGGTCAGAGTGGTGTTTGTGCTACTTGTCACCCCACTACATATCGCTGAATTGTGGGTTATGCTGATGTGTGAAGGTAGACCAAGCACATTTGCACTTCCGTTGACCCTTAAGAACTAGCTAAAGTTTCTGCTGCACTAGAAATTTTCTGACATATGTAATCTGCATAGAAAGACTATAATCTAAATTTGCATATGAAGCCTGCATGGAGGGGGAGAAGTGAACCACTGCAAATGCCCACACCTCCCCAAAACAGCCCTCATAGTGTCAGGGATATCCAGACTCTTCATCGAGCCAAGAGCGGAGCAAGGAACAACGAAAGAGTGACACGACAACCAGGCTGTGTTCCATGAATTTTCTGCTCAAGACCTCAAGCCACTTCCGTCCCCACTGCAAAGGATGCCACATTGTGTTTGTGCAACAGCCGGAGAAGATCCCTCACCTCCCACCTTGCTCCTGGTTTGTGCAGCAAGACTCTGAGTTGGAAAACAGCAGACACCAGGCATGGGAGTGCTTGAACACATATGTACTGTGACAGGGGACTATTGTTTCATTCCTCAGAGAAGGAAAGGTTCCCCTTCTCCTTTCTGCATGTAACCGGCTCTGATACTAAACCAAGCCCCTTTCTATGCAGCTCCCATTCATAAGGTGGCAGGGGAAAGGTGGGCGGGAGTTACTCAAGCGAAAGTTTGAGATCTTGAGAAGTAAAAAACAGCAGTAACTTTGGAGAACCATTAATCTTGTACCAATGCCCTGTCCCCAAAGTGGACCTTTCCACCTCCCTCCCTCCCTCGCTCATTCACAGACCATGGGACAATATAACTGTTTCCTGATAATCTGTTCTATAGCTTCTGCCAAAAGCTTTATAGTAGTTCATGGTGATTCAATAAAATGTTGAATGTACAGTTGTGTCTTGGTCAGGGACCATTGAGGGGTAGGGAGGAGGAAAGGAATGGCCATCCAGTCCTGCATGCAGCCCTGGAAAAGAGGGAAGGGATGTTGGTGGGGATTTTAATTCACCAGCCTCAAGTTCCTGTTCCTGCTGAGTCTCGGGATCCACATCTGGCTTCTTAGGCAGGGGCTTGATGAACCAGCTTCTCAGGTAGAGGTGCAGGATAACATGCTCTTCTTCCTCTGGTCCTCCTCCTCAAGGTCTTTCAAGGCCATCTCCTCCACAATCCTGGCTGCTCCAAGCCCCGGCTTTCATTTGCATCCCATCGGATGATGAGGCTGGCAGGGTTGAGGAGGCAGTTATGCATCACCTCAGGCTCAGTCCTGGGAGCCCTGGAGAGCACCTGGTCCAGATTCTTGAAGTACAGGCCTGTTGCAGGACCTCTGCCAGAGTGATTGCTGGTGTCTTTCGTCCTCTGGTACCAGAGCCTCAAGTACTTTATCTGTTCCCAGCACAAGGCTGGAGTACCATCAATGCCCGCCTGTACCAGCCTCTCTGAAACTTGCTGGTAGAGGTGTACATTCTTGGTGCTATGGAAGAACTGGTGGAAGATAGCAAACTTCAACCGCACATTTATCAAGACCCAGAGGTGCTTGACTGACCAGGAGGCTGACTTTGGAATACATTTAATGTTCACGTGTACTGTTGAAAAGAGTGCAGTGAAAAACTGTTGTGAAATAGTCAGTGCAGCTCGCTACGACAGGTGGGAACAGGGGGACAGGGACCACTATAGATTTGGGCAAGAATCAGGCAGGAAGGGTTCAGAGCATTGTGGGAATGGGACTAAGGATAAAGGACATGCTCCTTATCCCTGTCCCCACTACGAACTACTATGGGTATAGGGTCATGCCATGGCTTGAGGTAAGTTCTTACCCCACACACACCTTGAACCCATGTGTCTGGAGTTTAAATATGGATGGGAGGGGATTTCTGGCACAACCAAGTGCTTGGACTCGTGTCCAGTCACCAGTGTAGACATATGTGTAAATGGAGAGAGGAAAGGCCAGATGAATTCAATGTAAAACCAGTGTGTAAGCAGCCTTCAAACATAGGCCTGAAGAACTTCCATGCAGTGAACACCTCCATGCTGCTAACCAGAGGCAGCTGTAACCAGCTTATGCACCACTGTTGACACCGACCCTGAGAAGTCCTGCCTCAAGGGTGTGACAGGCAACAGCCTCATGGCTCCTGATTGGCTCCCCGTCCTATATAAACCCAAGGGGCATTCCAGGACATGTCCAGGCAACAGTGTAGATCTGGTGTATCTGCCATGACCATTCCTGCTCTTGAATTCCTGGCTTCAATCTTGCCTCCTGACCTGGACCTTGAAACCTGACTCAGACTCTGATCCTTGATATTGACATGGTCTGGAACTTGACTATGAACTCCTCTTCTACTCTCTGCCTCAGGTCTGACCCTGCTTTGATCTTTGGTCCCAACTGCCCTTGTCAGGATCCTGACAGTTTGCCTGAACCACCCTAGCCTGTGGTGAAAGTCTACCCTAGGGAAGCATGGAGGCAGCAGGTCGCTTCCTGCTTGGCATACCCCAGAGGATATTGGAGACGCTTGAATGGGCTGACCACTTCCAGGAGGAGCTCCCTATGCTGCAAGCCCAAGCACTGCAGCTCACAAAAGAGAACCAAGTTCTGTGCAAGCCCAAGATAATGCCCCCCAACTCCTCACTAATGCCCCAGGCACACTGAATGCTCCCTGCACCTTAAAGTCCGTGTCTTCTCCTGTGGTCCAGGGGAGCCTTACCAAATTCCTCCACAGAGGGCACTGGTGGATTCCAGTGGACAACTTCATAGATGTCAATGTGTTTCAAGCCTTGGGGATTCCAGTACATCCAAAAGATGGTCCCTGACCTAGTGGAAACTATAGATTGCTCACTCCTGTTGTCGGGGTCAATGACAAAAGGAGATGGTGTCTCTGGAAGTTGCCATTCAGGACCATCAGCAAGTCCTTTGATTCAGGAAGATCTTCATGTCACACTACCCCATAATACTCAGTATTTCATGACCAGTGGCTCACGAGCTGCACATCCTTTGGCATGAGCACTGAGTTAGCTGCCACGCTGAGTTCTGCCAGGGAGTCTGTCTGCAGGCACCATCTGACAAACCCCTAGTCCCTGGCCATCAGTCAGGTGGGACCACTTGATTTCGGCACTGTCCCCCCCATGTACTGTGACTGGGGTGATGTCTTCAAGAAGAAGAACGCTGATATCCTACCACACCAGGATTATGACTGCCTGATTGAGCTGCAATCAGGAGCCCAGGTGCCAGTTGGCCGTATCTGCTCTAAATCAGAACCTAAACTTTTTTTTTTTTTTAATCTGTAATCTCAAAAACCTTTGTAGGAAATGATCTTTGATTTTAAGAAAAATAGGCTACCAACTTTAGAAAAGATTTAAGTTGGCTGTTCACAACTAAAATGATTTAGACTATTCAGATGATACAGTCTTTCTATGGTTGGTGAATATTTTCTCACTAGCCATGGAGAAACGAAGACCAGGTAATAAACTGTACTGCAGAGGCATCACATGCCCACTTTATGTACAGAATCTCTCCACTATGTGTATGAAATACCACAGTCCCTGCCTTTACTGAAAAATCAATTTTTTGTAACTGGCACAGATTTAAGACCCTGCCTGAGTGCATGATGAGCAGCAGAACTGCACATCCGTGAGTAACTTGCTAGAGAAAATTCCAACTTCAAATAGGCCCATGACCAAGGAAAACATATACTAAGTCTTAAGAATTTTATCTCTAAGTGTGAGAATTCGACAAGGACTCAAATGGAGCAATGAGGTCATGGTACATTCCCCCTCAGTTGCTGTATGTAAATTCTTGACCTCTGTGGCAACCAGTCAGTCATGTATTCCTCTATCCTAACCCACTGCAATGAATGCTTCAGAATATTTTGTTCAAGTTTAGCTCTCAGGCTTATTTGAAGATGAACTCACACTTAAGCAAATGTCACCAATAGCACAACCACAGAGTTTTCTCCTGATGTGTGCCTCTGTGTCCTGCAGCAGCAATAACTTTGTGCATGATCTCAATGTTGACATTAATAGCATGTGCTGTAATGATGATGCGATGCAATTGTGTATTTGTCTATGTCCTCTTTAAAGCCTACTTAGGCTTTCATTCAAGTTTCTCAGGGAACACAAAGACCAGCAGGCTGAACACTGCAATGGTTTCAAGAAACAAAGGCTTGTATAGTCCTCAGCAGCCTCAGCTCCCATTAATGCATGTTGGTGCTCAGCACTTTGCAGGATCAGTGCAAGAAGTGCTGAGAAGCAGTTGCTGGACTAACAACTCTTGGGGTCAATTTAACATCACAATTGTAGTAATGTAATTCCGTAGAGTTACTCTAGATTTACCCCAGGTCAAATAAGATCTGAATCTGGTGCTCTGAGCCCAATCATGTGGCAGGAAGCTGGGGGAGAAGAGAAAGTTTCTGCAAATGAACCATTTCCAGAAAATAAAAAGTTAGCCTGTAATACTGATGCTGAAGTATGACTTTCTGAAATATCATATATAGGCAATGACATTTAAAATGTATTCCAATTATTTAATCAAATTGAAAGAGACTTCCAAGAAGGAGGCAATGAGGTACTTTATCAATTCTAGCCTCTCCAGCTTTGCTCTTCATGGTTTTAAAAAAGTGCCCAAACTGATGGAACAAAAGTAAATTCTAGTTTGACTAAAGAGAAAATTGGGTAGTACAGGACCAGGCAGGACAAAGGTCTAAGTAAATAAAGAACAATGCTGAGTCTTTAAACCAAACAAGTGTCTAAAACAAGTAACTTCTTCTCCATCCCACACATACACCAAAAAATCATTGCATGGAATAATTTATTACTGCTGGTTCTAGTAACTTCAGTTATTTGTTTTATATTCTATAATGGGTTAGATGTTTATCATAGTGCTCATTCCTAAAAGGTCAATATCACTATACATGAATGCATCAATATACGTTATTTGGGCTCTAAAACTAATTGTCTGCTTTCCTTATAATTATTATTTGCCTTAATGTTTCCAACGGTATTATTTCAGTCATGTCTGCATTATAGACAAGCTACCACAGCTTGAAAGTGTGGAAGTCAATATTCATTCTCTGAGAATATGCCAAATATACGAAAATGAACCCAGAGAAAATGTATGCCTCTCATGAACTGACTCATCTACCCATCCAAGGGATGAGGGGGAAGCACTATATTTTTCCAGTTGGCCCATGGAGATTTAGCACCCCTGCTTTCTCCCTTGAAATTTTTCCTCTGCTTGTCTCAAAAGGATTTGATATAGATCTCATAAGAGGATAACAGAGAGGCAAATATACTGTGCTTCATACAGCACATTAATCCTGAATGAGGCCTTATGTAACACAACCACACCTACCTCACAAGCCTTCACCCCTTCACTGCTACTCTCAATTTGTATAATCAGCACAGTTTTCTTTGCGTTACTTAAATTAATATTATTATTTTTAAATGATCTCCCCACATTTTCAATTGTCATTTTGTTGTAGATGTTTGTATTGATAATGAGAATGAGAACTCATCCTGCAGAAGTTGTCAGGAAAAAGCAGGAGATCTCACTGAATTCAGTACGAGAACCAATCCGTCCATCCCTGGTTTAGTATCAACCATCCTGTTGAGAAATCCTATAAAATGTAATAGGGATTTAATAGGCATTAAACCTGTTGGGGGGGGCTATAGAAACGTAATAGGGTTAGTTCTATGTAAATTACTCTAAACACCCAAGAAAAAATATGAAATGCCAACCTTTTAAAATATTTTTGTGCCATCCAATTAAATTAATTAGATATAATGGCTTGACAATTTTTCCGAGAAGGAGAAACCTAAACTGACCCTGACCCAATTGGAACAATGCCTCTTTGGCCAGTCCCTAATAGGAACATAAGTTTTCCATAATGGATCAGACTAATTGTCAGTCTATTCTAGTATTCTGCTACCTGCAATGGCCAGTACCTAGTGCTGCAGAAAAAGGTGAAATGTGAAAACCGCCACAAGGCGCCAGTTATTTGCACAATGCTGCAAATGGACATAAATTCATTTCTGACCCCTCCCCCCGAGGCAATCAGCTGATCCCCTGAAGCATTAGATTTGATTACCATATCATTAGCTTTGATTACATACCCACAGATGTTATTAGTGGTCACAAAATTATCCAGTCCTTTTCTACCGGCAGCTCCAGTAATTGTCTCGATGGCCTCCAGTGACAGCAAATTCCACAATGACTATACTCTGCGTAAAGAAATGTTTCCTTTCATTGGTTTTAAATATAGTGCTCTTTAATGTCACTGAATGTCATTTGGTCTCCTATGATGTGAGAGGGTGAGAAGCAGAAACTGGTGATCTTGATCAGATGAAATAAGAACCAATCCATTCAAACATCTGAAACACAAAACAAAGATTTTCGAGGGTTGCTGAACCGTTCCCCCCATTGTTTTTAATTGTTGCATACTTTTGCATTTCCCAGTTTCTGAAAGAATCACAAACAAAAATGTGAAAGTACTGAAAGAAGGCCAGTTCTTGTGAGATCCCCAGACTTGTTTGCAGACCAAAAAGGATCGACGAGTGTGGATAAAGTCTGGAGTCTCCAAACCTCTTCATCTTCATCACCCTCACTAATAAAAATGATACTATACTGTTCTCACTGTGCCTTTCCTAATAGCAAACCATATAATAAATACCATTTGATTATACCAAACATATCTGAGGTTTAACAGTTATGTATCAAGATATGCATCTGCCACATGGTTGTTAAACCTCAATAAACATGCCCTGAATAATCAGCTGTTGTTCTTTTAAATGGAAACTGTCAATGTAAAAATGATACACATATTTTAAAAGTTTCATCACAGTCGTTAGTTATAATGCCTTATGTTATTAATAATGAAAAAATGTACACATCCGATGTACTTTTGAACATATATGCTGCCAATTTTTTTCCCTGTGAATTTAATAGGGCCCCATTTCATCAAAGCTGTACTTATGCAGGTCCTGCAAAGGAACAACAGAACTAGAATGTCTATTTTTGCACTTTCTGTTTACTGTCAGCTTCACTTCCCGATTCTCATATACAACATCCAGTGTACAAATGCAGTGTGGTTGTGCTTTGGTTACTCATACTGTGGGGAAGCATTCAAGCTCCCAAATCTTATTTTTGTTGCAATTAAAAAATAACATACACAGAATCATTGCTATTCATCTTAGGTGTTGTCACATCCTTTATTTTAAACAAAGCCTAAATCTGGGGCCTCAACCACATCCCAACATCCCTTCCCTTTAGCACACAAATTTAGTCTAATAAAACTCACTGTAACTCCTGGTGCAGTAAACGTCTTTAGGATAGTTTGTTTTTAAGTGTTACCATTAGCTCTTTATCCCTGTAATAAATGTAACACCCTTTTTCCAACTTCTGAGAAAAAATAGACTGGAAGTTTCCAAGTTATTTGTAGACTACTGAATAGTTAGGCAACCACTGCTACCAAAGCTATTAACTTTGAAATGCCAAAGAGGTGCAGCTATGAAGTGCCCTCAAAGAAAGAGAAGGGTTCTATGAGTTTTACTGCCATCTGAAGTCTTTTCTTGTATGACTTGAAGTACAGATTAAGATTCTTTCTCCCCCCACCCCCTTCTTTTTTTTGTTTTTGTTTTTGTTTAAATCATGTTTTTAGGAAACAAGTTTTTGAGCCTCAGAGAAACTCACTTAAGTTCGTCAGTAAAATATCGTTGTTCTGGTTTTATTTATTTATGTATTTTATTTCCACACAGAACCTGGCTGAGCTCTGCACAAATTAAAAACATAGAGAGACCACTGTTTAGTTTCAAACAGAAGGAAGTTGGGAGGGGGAAGTGGAGTTTACTGTATAGGATTTTTTTTTAATTTGCCTTGATGGAAGTTGACAGCTCAGCCTGTATTTCAGTTCTGTCCACGGGCAGTGAAATGTGTGAGAAACCAATACTCTGAAAATTCTCATATGCATATGAAAAATCATGGTATGAAAAGGGGCCAAGGGATTAGGACAAGATAAATTTATACTAAGCTTTACACATTCCATTGACAAATTTGCTGTTTTTGCGTTGTTGCCTCCGACCTCCTGGTTACCGAGGGGATGACATTAAACTGGGAGAAAATGGCTTATTATGTGTGATAAATTCAAACAAAGATGACGCACTTTACCCACCAAGTATATCTAAGAAATTGTGAGGAAATGTCAAGCATTTCAAAAGAAAGCTGCCGTAAATTCTGATGCTGGAGACTTTAACGAATTTCTGCCAGAGTAGAAAGGTCTCTTTGTTTGGACTCAGCTGACACTCAGCGTGTGGAATATTATGAGCTAGGGGGTCACATAAAAGCTTAAGGAAAAGAAAGAAAACTGTGGATGTGACAAAACTCAGGCACTAGAGGGCTGAGAGCTGGCAGGAAGACTTTGCTTTGACAGAGTTAAGATTGCACATGGAAAATAGGAACTCACATTCCAAAAGATTCAGAATAAAAACATTAGTTCTTTTATTCTTCCTCCCTCTCTCTCTCTCTCTCTCTCTGTTGAACGGTAAATGCTTCCTCTCTGGATGAGTTTAGTTTTTTTTGTTTTAAATAGTACTTGTATTTGCAAGATGATTATAGTTTTAAAAAAATTAAGAAAGAAAGAATAGCAAAACAAAACAAAACCCTAAACCCCTTTCCTGCTGATGTTACATAATTGATGAACAAATGATCACATGTTGTGTCCCTGATTTAGGTCAGGAGGTGGCAGGAGGAGGAAGTGCTGTCAAATGTTTGAAAGAAAAAGGAGGTAGAGGAGTAGCAATGAGACCCCCTGCCACTGTGGCAAATTAGCTATTTCACAGTGATGTTTACACTATATAGTGCTTTTCACATTTTGACCTCTTGGGTGCAGGGGAAGACGGAAAGGGCAAAAATGACAAAAATGATAAGCTAATGCCGTCTAGCAGACGTGAATCAAATCTGCAGCCCTCTTCCTGCCTCTGCCCTGTCTGCACTTGTAGATATCCAGGGGTGGAGCTGGTGGCAGCTTCTGTGCACATAGTAGCACCTAGATTGAAACCTATTACATGCCCCCTTTTTTATTATTAAATGTTACTTTCAAGCTGGGGAACAGCAGGACAAGATGCACTTATCTGAAATGTTTACAGAATGTGTAACTAAATAAATCAATAAGTAATTGGCAATTCATTACTGAGAGAGGTTGCTTTAAATTTGCAACTTTGTTTTAAATCTAAAATATCTTCCTACTTATTTATTTAAAGGAAAAACAACGATAATACAACCCCCCCCCCCCCCCCCAACATTTCTCATTCCAATGCAGAGGGCATAAAACCCTGCACAAAAGGTCACTTGTACTGGTTTCAGGTGGCATGATTTGTATTGGTACTTGTGAGCAGGTAGTGTTCTGACCCTGTTCGGAAGAGAGGACATACACACTGTGTAAATCCAAACATCTATTGCTTGGGGTTTGGCATTATGAACAAAGTAAATAACAACAGCACATTGTAAATTACAACTCAAGATTCGCTGTTCTTAGGAATCCTTCTGTAGGCTCCCAGAGCATAGATCCCTCTGCCCAGAGAACCACATCTTCCTTCCTTACATCCACATAAGTCAATAAGAAACATTCAGTAGCTTAATGCAGGGTTCTAACACCTGCCAATGGAATGGATCAACAGACGAGCCCATGACTTTGGAGTATGCAAAATTTAGATCCGGAACTGAATTTTACAACATTGCCAATGATGGGCAAATTTTTTAAGTGGCCTCAACCCTGTCTCTAATGTTGTGCCTATACGTTTTGCGCTCATTATTGTTTGCCTTTGCCAAACCTGCATTAGTACTTGTATAGAGGCATTTGATCGTCTACTCAGTCTTTGTGCTCAAATGACCATTTACTTACACAAATATGTTTCGCAGATAAGTGGGAGTGCGTTCTAGAAGCACTGTTTGAAAATTTGTACCTCTTTCAAATCCAAAAGAGCCTGCAACTCGATTAAAAAAAAAATGGACCGGAATCAAACCTCACTCTGTGAAAACAAAGAAATTCAGAGTCAGGCCAAAATGGCACTCCATCTAATGGTCATCGATGACAATGTGAGCAGTTCGCCCAAGGCTGAGTGGACTTTTGAAAATCCCACTTGCAATGACTGACAGCAATCCTGCCAGGAGTCATCAAATTAAATTATAATTTTCCTTTTCTGCTATGTCAATTTAGCATTTACAATCATAATAACCAGAATATATTCAGAATCATGTGGGCCCATCTGAGTGTTTGGCTTTTATGCAGTATTTCAACACAGCTTCTTCCTCTGCTCAAGAAACTTTGATAAGCCCATTTGTTATTTTATAAATGCTAGAAATCTGCCAGTACTAAAGGTGAGTGAGTACAGAAGGAAGAATAGCTGAGTGATATTTGAATGTTAGGTTAAATGAGCCAGCAATGTCCACCTGATTTGTACAAATCCTCAGTTTAGTCTGACAGGAAACTGTTCTTGTTCACTTTCTACATTAGCCAAAGAAACTTTTCTGTCCTCCTCTAAAGGAAGACTTTATACGACCAGAGTTTGCCAGCCTCATTAAGCACTTGAATATTATTTTCAATTCTTTAGTTCAATCCCTACTCCACAATGCAAGAGCAGAAACATCTGTCATTTCTCTCTCAATCCAACAATCCCTAAAGAGCCTTGTCCTAAAAGAAAGAGACACAAAGGCTGATTCTTATCAACATGTACAGCAAGACTGTGACCAGAGTGTTTTATGCAAGTCAGAAACCTTGGCATTCTTTCAGTAAATCCCTGTTGATCCACAAATTGCTCCAGTGCAGTTACGCAGAATAGGTCTCACTCAAGAATCGACAACAATGTGTGTTATGTGCAAAGCCTCAGACAATTTCTTGAACCAAAATCAGGTGGTTTCTCTAAACCAATCATTATCTGTCATTCATTTATTTTATTTTTTTGTAACTTATAAGAAACATATTGGGATTTTCTTGGTACCAAATTTAGAGAGAGACTATGGCAGCTGTACTGCTAATGCTACAGAAGCTTCTGGAAATATTTTGGGTGAGTTGGGCAGTGTGGTATAATGCCTTTTTTACCATCTAAAATCTTTGGTTTCCTAAATATCAATTACAATTATAGGGCTTGATTTATGTCTGCAAGAGCAAAGAGGTGACATTTGTACTCCTTCCCTGCACTCGTGGAAAGAAAGCTGTGCCCATGCTGGCAGTATTATCACCATATTCTGATGGAAGAGGGAAGGTGAATCTTACCAATGTGGCAAGAGTGCTCAGCCACAAAAACAGGGAGATCATTGGAAAGGTGTGGAGTTTATAAGGCAGTGTGAGGAAAATGGAGAGATAAACAGAAATGGGATACTCTCTTTTGTGACCTCTTTCTGGAGAAAATACAAAAGTATGTTTTTATTTCATTTCTTCACATTTCTAAAATGGAGCTCATTTTGTGCTCTGATAAATTAAAAACCAATTAATAAATATAAATAAATTATTTTTTTATAAATTAAAAATCACAAAATGAACAAAGTAGTGCCCACAAATATATCCACCTCAAACTACCTCTACTTCAGCCTCTTACAAGAAGACAGGAAAAAGAAAGGCTTTGTAGTGTGTCTGGAAAGTTAACAAATCCGGGCTCTGCTGGACTAATGCGAGGCATGAATTTCAAAACTGAAGACCCCTCACAGATAACACCCTTCCTGCAGCTCTTTGATCTCAACTCTAGCTGTATATCACAGGGAAAGGGATAACTTGGTTACAAACCATTTAAGGCTTTACAGATTTAAACCAACATCTTGAATTCTATCCGGAAGCTTATTGGAAGCCAGTGCAGGCCAAGTAGCACTGGTCTAATGTGCTCCCTCTTTGCAACTCCATTTAGTGAGTGGGCTAAAGCATGGTGCGCTAGCTTGAGCTTCCTAGTGGTCCCAAAGTATAGCCCCATGTAGAGTGCATTACAGGTAACAAAGGCACATACAATTGTGCCAGGTAGAACTGGGCAAAAAATTTTGGTAAAATTGGTAAATTTATCCCCCAAAAATGCAGTTTCAGGCAAATAAAAAATGAGAGGAAAAGAATTCAAAACAGTAAAAACATTTCATTAGTAAAAAACGGTTCATTTCAATATTTTTTAAACAAACCATTTTGACATTTCATTTGGACACAAACTGTTTCATTGCAAAAATATTTTTGAAATGACATTTCGCAATGTCATTTCACTTTGAAGTGACATTTCAAATTGACATTTGTTTTTCAAATTAACATTTCATTTCGACATTTCAATTCTTCTCTCATACCCGAGTAACTTGCTTGATTTCAGTGGATTATTCGTGATTTGTTCCAGTGGAAATCAAAGAAGAATCAGACCCTTGATATGATTGCAAAGTGCATCTGATAATTTTCGAATAATGGGAAAAGTAGATTCATACCTCTTGTGCATACTGTAATTTAAAAGAAACACAAAAGGGATTTTACTCATATTTACCAAATGTTCACTTCTGGGCTAATATCTTGTTTATTTGTTTAGACACACACACACACAAAGTGTACACCTCAAAAACTGAGAAACTTTGGTTCATTTAAAATTGTCATAAAATATTATAATGCTTATCTGAACTTCAGCTCAAATATCTGAACTTCTTAGGTCAGCATTTCTGGGACAGAAATTTCACAATGACATGATCTTGTGAACTTTCCAGTCCACCTTAGTGTGTATCCAGCATGAATACAAGAATAGCCTTTGTTATTATTTTGGCATTTTTGGTAACAGGTACATCAGGAAGTGGAAACTTCAAAGACATTGTAAATGAATAAACATTGGGGGGGAAATACAAACTGAACTTCTTCAAATTACAAAACGATTTGGGTTAGTTCAGTACGAGTCTCACTGCATCCAAACCAGTATTCTCAAATCCATTATATAAGGTGTAAAGAACTTGTCTTCACCCCCACCTATCTTTCTAAATTAACAGTGGTGCATACCAATTACATTAATCATTTAAACTATTTTGTATTACATGCATGTGTGCTTGCGCACATACACACACAAAAACTATGTTGAAATAACATTATTAAAGTTGCAAACTCAAGCACTTAAAAGTTGGAAAATGCAGAATTAAGGTTGCCTGCATAATCTTAAATCTCCTTACATGCACTTTATGTATGCATTATGAGACAGTCTTTAAGTACATGACAATATATTAGTTTTTACACAGGACCCCTGTGTCATTCAGTGCACAGGAGGTACAGAATCTTACAATGGGAAGCTTCAGGCAACCTTAAAAATAGGCAGTGTTATCAGACCCGCCCATAATATTTTAGACCTCTGAGATCACAAAACTGAATCCTGTTTCAACAAAAAGGGTGTGTTTTTTCTATTACACTTTTATTTTAATTTTCGATAGTTTTAGTATCATGTTGACTTCCCAGGTGAGTGGTAGGTGACTCAGAAAAGATATAGAATGGGGATTCCCTCATACAACAGAAGGATGGTTCTCTTGAACAGGGGATCAGCTTCTAAAACAAGAGCTTGTCCCAAACTTTGTAGGCAATAGAAGATCCAAATGATATATCCTCATTGCAAGAAAGATTAATTTATACTATTTCTTCACAACTGAATGAAAAGAGGGCCACAGTTTACTGGACTCTCACTGCGTAATATGTGTGAGAATTAGTTCAGTACAGCAAAAGAGAAGACAAAAACTGCAATAATTAAACTAAGGCAAGAAGGACGTGACAAATTTTAATTTTAACCCTGTCCTGGAGGGAAGTTGGGAGAGTAGAGAGGGAAAGCAAGAGTCTCGTGTTTGCCCACTTGTATTTTATTTAACAAAAGGCTCCTAATGTTGCAAAACAACAACTCGTTATTTTTGTTAAATAATTAAGACTGTCTAGGAATCTGTTTCACAAGCCAGGTGCAAAATTATAACATTCCAGGCAGGAAACAGGAGATCATTGTACTACTGAAAACAAGTAGATACCAAGTAAATATTATATAGCTGCACTTACTACATTTTTAACACCTTTCAGCCAAAGCTAAAGGAGAAACAAGCCTATTACACATGAGCGACACAATGCAGGAACTGCCAGTAGTCATGCTCTAATAATAAAGTTCTGAGGATGAACTAGAGAAATTGTATTTCTAGAAATGGACAAATGAACATGTGTAATCTTTAAAAAGTTATCTGCAATTTTTAATTAATTCTCTCCAGCCAATCTCACACTCTTTTGTGTTCATGTTCCCTACTGGATATGTGATCAAAATTCCTGACACAAATGTTTGAAGAAGACAAATTTTAAAGTCATATGCATGAGCGAGCAAAGAAACTCAATTGGAACTTGGCACATGCCAGTATTTTTTGCCAGAATTCAATGGGCACTTTACAACCAAGGAATAGAAACAAGAACTTGTGATTTGTCTGCAATTAAGAAATGTAGCTTGGATTTCAGATGTTTGAGATCAATCCATAAAGTAAGTAATTTGAAAAGATATGAGATACATAAGCTCAGACAAAAAATGCCTTTGAGGAACTCTCCATTTGCTCCTGGACATTCCATGAGGAAAAATGAGACTAAATGCACAATAAAAACTAGTCACTAGGAATTATTTACTCAGCTATCTACTTACTCCTAGGACCATTACTGTTTTATTTTATATTTTACAGATGGGCCCAAGCCATTTATTATGGATGTGGATCTGAATTTCCCCAACACTTGAGGGTGTTTGTATCCAGGAATGTGGCTTAACCTGTTACGGATCCCATTATGAGAGTCTTTCTACTGACTTTAATGGACATTGGATTGGGCCCAAAGAAACCATCTGGGATCTTTATCAGAATTTGTTAATCTCTTTTTTGGAGTGTATTCTCCAGTCATGTAAAGAATCTCATATAATTGATTGATGCGGATGACTCTTTCTTACCTTTAATGTTGAATACATTTTGCCCTAGAATTAGGAATGGCTGTACCAATATAAGGTCTGTAATATGCTTTAGAGGCATAGGCTTGGAGATGAGTGATGAACAGGATGGAGGGGCTGTGCTGCAGAGAGAACCCCAGCAGCAGCAGATGATTTACCCTAATTCACACCTTAAATGGGTTGTGTGTGTGCTCTTCACTGAGGATCACTGCAGTGTATGGAAGGATAGAGTCACGGTTCTACCATTACTACCACACTGATGAAGGCAGGGACGCCAGTGCTACTCGCATAGACAGTGGCTTTGCTCACCAGCCATGATATGACTGATCTTTGCATGCAGCCAAAAAGCAGAGGCTATTTGCTCTTCCACTTTCTCCTTTCACGCATATGCTGAGCCAGCTGTAATCTGGTCATAGAAATGATAGCATTAGAAGCAGTGAAATTTTTTCGACCAAAACCTTTTTCTAATGACATATTGCACTTTTGTTGACATCAAAGTTTTTTTGGAGATATCTTTTTTGATAAAATATTCCGTTATTTCTATCAGAATATTTGAAACAAAATGATTAAAAGTGACAATTTGAAAAGTCAAAAAGAATCAAAATTTTCCATTTTGCCATTCCATTTGCAATAGAATTTTTTCAGACTTTTTTGTTCCATGAACATTTCTGATATTTTGGTTTTTCGTCCCATTTTGAGGCAAAAACAAATGTCAAAATATCAGAATTTACTCCAGGATGGAAATTCCATTTTCTGAGTAGCTCTAGATACTATTAGCATTGTAGCTGCCTACTGTAACCTAAAAAAAGCCTATCTCAAAAACTATGGTGTGTTGTTTATAAAATTATTGTTTACTGAATTATCCTGTCATTTACATCAAATTAAGGGCATTTTGCTTGATTTTCCACATGATCTCTCAAATCCTGCTGTGAAAAAAGACCACTTAAATCGTTGCCATATGTACACCTAAAGTTCTCCAATGCAAGTTGTAGATTTCCCTCAGACTTTTGAAATCTTCCAGTCAATTTTACCCACAAAGACAAGATTTAGAACTCACTAGTTTGACTAACATGCTTAAACTGCTCCATAAAAATAAATATATTGAGATACTGTACCTATCTTAAAGTGTATTTGCAGGTCATGAATTGATTACAAATCATAAAACAGATTAATAAATCCTCAAATATAATTGCAAATCAAGCCTATAAAATCCTATACAGAAAATATTCAATCTTAGGGTTGTCTCTGTAGTAGAGGGAATTGATTTATAAAATATTAAAGTTTCTACCATTATGATAATGAATATAAATCCTATAGCTTAGCTGAAAGTTCTGAGTTGAGGTCTATTTAATTTTCTTTTTACTATTCATATATAAGTTTTCCCTACTAACAGTTAAATTTAATGAGTTCCATAAAGTGTGTACAATTTGTTCACTACTGTCTGATTAGAAAGTTCAAACATGATTCATCACTTGGCATCTAAAAAATGCTACTCAGACAGATCGTACCACGCATATTGTAGGATATCTAAATGCACTATGGGCAATATTTTTAAAAACATATTGTGCATCACCCCGAAACATGATATTGCAATACAAACAAAACTGCACATACAAATTGGAGATTTAGCTGCACAGAATTTGGGTGTGCAGCTTCGTTCTAAGAAATGTGTACAGTATATTCGTTTACACCCCTACCCCCCAACCCAAACTCAGCTTTGGTTTGATGTGGGAAATTCTTTTACTCTCACTGTTTCATGCCTTCTCAGCTATGCATTCTTTCATAGTTCTAGGAATATGGGCTGACAAAGGAATCTACAAATATCTAAAATCAGTTTCCAGAGTATTCAGACATCCTGCAAGGTAAGCTATAGTGGGCAGGAGAGGGGAAATCACTTGCTAGTAAAATGAGTGTTTAATTGCCAATATTCATATTCCTAAATTCAAAATTTACCTTCTGAAAATGTTATCCAAAAGTCGTTACATTTTCTGTTTCCTTGAATAGTTCACAATACACATCTCAAATAACTTGACCAGACTCCACAGTGAAATGATAATTACGTGTTAAAACTAACTCTCTCTTAAGAATTATTAGGTGATCTCTTGATGACTGTGGACATTGAAAAGGGATGAGGAGGAAAGTGTGAAGATTTGTGAACTTTTTATTTAAATCAGTAGTAGGAAGCCTGGCAGGAAGGGGTAGGGAAGTTTCTAGAAAGAAATGTCTTTTATCAATGGGTCAGAAGTGGAACCTCGTCCTCTCTGAACTCTAGGAAAGCTCCGATACCAATCTAGATCCAAACATTACAGTTTAGCGGTTATCAATAAAGGGACCCAAACTGGAACCCTGAACGATGTCAAACCTAGCAGACCTGCCAAGTGTTGAAACTTTCATGTATGAAGTATAGTAATACCAGCATCGATCCCAGGATAGTAGAGAGAGAAGGTGGGAAGGAGAGGTCAGGTCAGAAGAACTCTGTGTGGCTTAAAAGCTTGTCCCTCTCAGCAACAGAAGTTGGTCCAATAAAAGATATTACCTCACCCACTTTGTCTCTTTATGCAACTTTCATGACACACATGCATTTTTCTTTGATGTCACACCTTCTTTCTCAGACTTCTACTTCTGCTGGATCCAAATTGCTCCAGTTCATGAGATGCATCACCCTCTCTGCACCTAAATTGACCCAGAAACTTAGCAACCTCACTCCCTCATCTCCAAATTGCCTCAGCCCTAACAGCTCCAGTGCCCTCATATTTTGTTAGCTCAGCCCCCCCACAGTGGGATCCAGTTAACCCCAAGACTTACCTTTGTATATTTCTGCAGGAGGGGAAGGCCTGGAGCTCCTATTGCCTTTTGGGGTAAATGGCTGCACCCCTATCTACAGGGGCAGTTTCTCTGCTATGGTAGGGCTATCCCCGCTGCTGAGATCTCCAAGAGGAAGCCTGTCCCAAGCAGGATGAACATTGCCTTTGGGAAAGCCCAAATATGGGCATGGGAATCTGATGCCCTCTAGGCCACCCCAGGACCCCACCTGTCAAATGGAATGCCCAGCAATCAGCTTCTCCTTCCATTACACATAAGGGCACTGATTAGAGAGGGAAATGGAAAGAGAATCCCTTTCTCCTCAGTCTCTCTTCTCTTCCCTGCACTGCCTTGGGGTCAAGGTCCATTACTGAAGTGAGGTGTTTGGGGACAACACCTCAACCACCCTCCTCCCCTGCCCCAGCCTTTTGCTAGTAACTTTGCTCCCCCTACCTTCCATGGCTGCTGCTGTTCTTTCAGATGGGGAGTGAACATACCTTTCTTCCAGGTCTGAGTGCGGTCATGAAAATCCCAGCACCATCTCTCTGCCAGGCATAAGAGTGTCCCCTACCACCTGCCCCTCTGTTCCTCAACCCCAATCAAGGACCTCCTGGCACCCCGGGAACAGGAAATTCACTTAGTTGGGTGGGGGATGAGGTGTGGCAGTAGCAATGGATTTTTGCGGAGGGGAGAGGAGTTTTGTACAGCTCCAGGTGTGACAGATTTCACTGCTGAGAAAAAAGTAAATAATCTCCATCCAAGAAGCCTGGCCTGGCGAAGGCACTTCAGGTACATCGTGGTCCCACTGCTCAGGTGCACCATTTGGGAGATTAGTGGTTTTTAATTGTCACCATGGAAAACTGTCACTCGTGGAGCTGCACAAAACTTGGACTTTGTAACCTAGGGAAAGTCTGGATCAAAACTGCATGGCTTGGGCCCATCTTTCCGTCTTCCGTATCTAAAAATAAATAGTTTAACAAAGCAATAATGTACTTAAAATTATTAACATTAATATCAATATCAATAATAATACTCAGATTCTTGAGTGCCAAATCTATTTTATTAAATCAAAGCCATTTTACAATGTCACAAGAAAGTAGGTTTTTTTTCTCCTCTCAATGTTTTGTGAAGAATTCATTCCACAGTCAAGACCTTGTACCTAGTTTGAGCCTGGGAGGAATTTTTATCAGCTGCATTAGCTCCTGAAAATAAGGGATTTTAGTGGAAATGCTATCTTTAAATTAATTATAGCAGTGCTAGCAGGCACCATTATACTGTAATAGTTTAGGAAAATTCCCCTATAGCAGTAGATTACATCAATTGTAATATGACTTTTTATGTTATGTTCTACCAATACTCATAATTTTTAATGGTGTCAATGTGACTTACATAAGAATCAGAATGGAGGACCCAGGGAGGCAGCTGCAGAGCTAGCATCAGCAACCATTGTGAACACACATTTTAAACTGCACTTTGATTTGGGTTGTGTGCAGCAATCAAAAAACCTGCTGCATTCGGGCATGTTACACATTCCCAATTACAGCTCTGTTAAACATTCCTGATTCTTTAAAATCCAGCCAGTCCTACAGGGAATGCCACTACTGCCCAGTGAATTCCAGTGAATGACAATGAGTTCCTACAGAAATGACACTCCCTTTCCATAGCCCAGGTGGAATTTTAAAGGGCCAGTTTCCAGCATCCTCCATTGTAATACATCTTTCTAGACTCCAGCATCTCTATCTTTCTAATGTTCCCTATCAACTTTGTATCTAAGGAAGTAAGATTCTGCCTGCCTCCTTACACATATAGAGAAGTGCAACCTCCTTGCCACACCTTCGAAAAACACTAGTGGTGGTCTATTAATATTAGTAAACAATGAATGATTGCCCTTCTCAGGCCAAATTCACCACTGGCACAACCCCAATGATTCTATAGGTGCTGGGGTAGAGCACACATAGCAGCAGCCATGGCTATACCCATTTACTGGATGACGAGTGCCCTCCCCTTGAGTCACATCAGCTTTGCTTGCTGGTGCAGAAGGGGATAGAGTCGTCTGGGATTTCTTATGCAACTTGCTGTACTAGACTCTCAAGCGAAGTCAGTGGCCCCAGTGAAGTCTATGGCAAAACTCCCATTGACTTCAGTAGGGACAGGGAGAGCACAAAGACTGAAACTGTGCAAAGGCATCTTCTTCCTCCCTCACCATGTGCACACATACACAGGCGCACGCTCACAGAGCTAGTAACAATCTACCCCTTATTGTTCCCAAACAAGCCCAAGACGAGACTTTAAAGGCCTTGTTTGCACTTCACTTCAAGTGACTCATCCTGACTCCTTGCTTAGTGCAGCCCTCTCATAGACAAATCTTCCTGTTCCAGTTCCACACAAGATTTCAAAACTCACAAGATATGCTAATAATAAGAAGGCGATATTATGTTTAACACACACATAGTAACCCCCACATACCAGTAACCTGCCACATCTCTGCCTTGAACTCATCAGAAAAGTCAGTGAAAATATATCTGAATATATCTTTATTTTTCTTTTCTCCTTTTAAATAAAAGATATTCAGAGGATGACTTCAGTTTTGTTTTTGGGGTTTTTTTTTTAAATGAAAACATCAGCTGATGTCCTACGTGTGGATGGAAATGTTCAACTAAGCATTCAGAAAAAAGACTTAAAAATATACATTTTTGGATCTTTCCCCTATAATGTATTAGTGTATGAAATTGGTTTAAAGCACTGTGTCATTATTTTAGAGTTAAACAGTTAAATGTTTTATACAGGAACATCAAAACCATATATGCTTCAAACACCAAACATTTTTTTAATGGCTTTCAGATAAAACAATTTATTTATGCAATTAACAACAACATGCAATTTCTAATAATTAGCAGATAATAGTTATCCACAAAGTACTTTATAAAATTGCCTTTTGAACTGCATTCATTCTGTAGGGAACCACTGAAAATTAGACTATAAAATTACCAGAAAATGTACTGCATTAACAAGAATTTTCTGTATTCAGTTTCCACTTCAAATTTATGAGCTTGAATATTTGTAAATATTTAGTTTCAATGAGAGACATCAGATCCCATCACCTTACCTTTACACATAGAAATTAAAACTGCAGCAGTTTGCTCTGCAAGATTATATTTATAACCATTTTTTTCAGAAAAGATATGTGAAAAAGTATCTGCATATTATAATTTTGCTAACCATAGACATTGAAAATTCATGAGATTGATTTAAACATTATAATAAATTTGGAGTCTTTCTATTTGACTTATGGTCTTTGAGCATTTGAGGTTCATGTTTCAAGCTTTTCTCCACAACCATGAAGGCTAGAAACGTAAGTTTTTAATCTCAGTTTTTATTACACATTTGACTCCAGGAAGTGGGACTAAAAGAAAAAAACACCAAATATCGTGAAACTCACAATAAAATCATCAGAGCAGGCAACTGTGTGTGTGTGGGGGGAGGGAGGGCAGATTTTATCCCCTGATAGGGCCCATTTACACAGCTCCTGTTAAGTACATGGGCTCTAAAAGAGGTGAACCCCTGGATTCCTCCAGCACAGGAGCATTGAAAGTGTAGTCTAAGGCACACCTACACAGTCCTTGATTTACAAGGGCCAGAGGGAGTGAGGTGGTGAGTGACCAGAATGCTCTGTAATTCAGTTTACCCCCGTCTTAATTATTTGGCATTATCAAACCGTATAAACAAGTTTTAAAAAAAAATTACATCCACAGCTGGATAAGAAGATTTTGATTTCTGCATACTCAGATACCCTGGATCACTGACACGTCTGGATTGTTGGGCATATCTTGCAATCCTGTGCATTGCATATGGTACAACTGGATCTATTGTAAACCATTCACCCCATAGAGAGAGTGAGTGAGTGACAGAATTCATTTTGGAACATGCTTCCCTGGCATTAAAGAGAACACTAATCCAGAACTGTTTCAGACTTTGAATGGGACACTTCATTTATTTATTTATTTTTGGTATTCCCACAAAATAAAATATTCTTCTAGTGTCAGCATTGCTGTGTGCCTGCCAACACAGGAGGGTGCTGAAATACCATCCTTTCCTAGAAAGGAGGGTCTAATAAAGCCAACAAAAGCAGGTTAAAAATGAGACATTTAAAACAAAACAAAACTTTTCTTTGAAGAAAATGGGCAACAGTGATGAGCCAGTGGTACTCTTTGGAATCGAGGCATTTGCTGGTTCTAATTACCCTGTTCCTTCCCTGACTTAGAAACTGTGGATCCTGGCCAGCTACAGGTTTGATCCAAAGCATAATGCGTGTGCTTAACTGCTGTTTACATTTATGGGAGCTATCTTTGCACAGAGACTATGCCCCTACTTAATGAAAACACCACAAAAATTACAGTTTTTAGAGCATTTAAAATTGCATGGAAGCAAATGAGAAATTTCCTGTTTTGGCAGATGGGAAAAGTAGCATTGAGGGGGTGGGGGGAGGAAGAAGGGGAAGTGGGGGGAGGAAGAGGGGAAGGATAAGGAAAGAGACACAATGAGAAAAAAGTATATATACACACAAAAAGGAAAGAAGAAAAATGTGAAATGAAGGCCATGGAAAAAAGAGAAAAAGGAAACAAAGTTGAGTAGGAAAGATTGAAGAAAGATAGTTACCTAGGGAGGTGGTGGAATCTCCATTCTTAGAATTTTTTAAGGTCTGGCTTGACAAAACCCTGGTTTGGATGATTTATTTGGGGTTGGTCCTATTTTGAGCAGGGGGTTGGACTAGATGACCTCCTGAGGTCCCTACCAACCCTAATATTCTATGATTCTCTGAGTTGTATGACAGAAGAACCACAGAAAATAATTTTATTAATATTACACTATATTTACTTTTAAGATACTTTCCTTCTTCATTGACGATGGTTCCTGATTCCTCCATCACTAATCAGAACTAATAGAACTAATCTGGCGTTGAGCAAGGGAATGAAAGTCAGGATATTCAGGGGAGGAAGTTCTCTCACTAACTTAGGGATCTGTCATCATTTCCTTTCTCTTGAACCATACAAACATGCATTGCTTGATAACCTCTACATTCTTCCAGCAGCTGCTATGTTTTCCCAGTTGATACCACATCTGAGAAAGTCAGAAAGTGTTTGAGAATTTTTGGAGGCACAAAGAGTTTCAGTGATTCTTTCTAAAAGTACTTCAGAACAATCCTTCTCCTACTCTAATTTCTTTATTTCTCTAATTTCTTTATTCTTCTGGAAAAAATGATAACTAAAATATAACATAATAGTATTAGACTTCTGCATGGGCTTACCTAAGCTTGTATTTCACAAGGGCAATAAGAGGTCAGGGTGTTAGAAACAGCTTTGTGGCCTGTACCATATTTTGCTTCACATCAAACTCCTATTGTTGCAATGGGGAGTTTCACATGCACTGAATCAAATGTTTATGCCCCTCCCCTGCATAATAAATGAGTGTTGTGCTTGTAATTCCAAGAGGGGTGGGGGAACAAATACGCCCCTAATCTGGTGCTTTGGCACAGAGTTGCTACACAAACCTAGTTCTGCCACTACTACTGCCCACTAGCTGTAATAGTAGCAAGGCAGCTACTCTCACGTGCACAGGAGGTTCAGGCCTGTGGACTCCTGTAGTGACAAGGTGGGTGAGGTAATACCTTTTATTGGACCAACTTCTGCTGGTAAAAGAGACACGCTTTTGAGCTTACCCAGAGCTCTTCTTCAGCTTGTCTCTCTCACCAATAGAAGTTAGTTCAATAAAAGATATTACCACACCCACCATGTCTCTCTAACGACCTGGGACCAACATGGCTACAACAACTCTGCAATCCCTGTAGTGGCAAATCAACTTATTCCACATTCCTGAACCTCCCCCAACTCACCATTACTCTATTTCCAACCCTCCTGCAGTGTCACTGAGAGACAGACTCTCGAACAGAACTCTGCAGTACTCAGATATGCAGAGTACACTTGGGTGGGCTTTTTATGCCTACAAATGTGGGGTTGGGGTGAAGGCATCGAGGGTAGCACTTGGCCTAGACTGAGACTACAACAGAGTTCTCAGTGCTTATGACATCAAAAGCACTTCTGATTAGTCAATAATTGGTTTCAAAATTCCAAACTTGTGGGAATCTAACGAAGCCACAGTCTCTCTCCTACCCTCCAAGTGCATGGCATATGTGTTCTCGGACATAATTCAGGATAGAGTTTCTTTGATAAAGGCAGAAGCAGTTCAATAAACTATCTTTACTTTACTGGAGGATCTTCAAAAGCTTTTCCTTATTATTATTATTTTTTTTTTTGGCAAACTTACTTATGAGCTAGTATCCAGTATTCAAACTGGAGGAAAACATTGTGGAATTATCCATATACCATCCCATCTTCCTCATTGTTTCCCCTATTTTCTGCAAGGAGCAATGGGGATATACCATACTCACCCTTATATCCTTATAAAATAAAACATTGATGAATTCTGGACCAAAGCCTTTCACAAACTTTTCTAGTAACATTTCTTAGAAGCAGTAATCTATTTTATATTTTTCCTGTTTTCAGTTTCACATTCATGCACAAAAAAACCTTTTGTTTTTTTTCCTGTTCTCTTTGAAAAATAACTAACATAACTGACCCAATGTAAATAGTGTGAACAGCCAAATACGCTATCCTTTCTGGCACCTGCAGTAAGTGAATGATAGAGAATTTGACTTATACATATATTCTTTTCTTCTTCTAAGATAAGTTTTTCAGACTTTTTTTTATGTTCCCATATTCATACTGGCATTCCTACAGCAAAGCCTAAAGAATTTTTTTCTCCAAATGCTATCTTTCAGCAGGAAGAATTGGTTGATTAAGGTAAAGATATGTTTCATAATGGAGCTATCATTGCATAGTGGCATTCCTTACCATTCCAAGTTGTGCTTGGCTCAGTGACAGATCAAGAAGTCAAACAACTAACGGATATAGCTTATCTCTATAGAAAAAGTCACCAGAATCCAATACTTAAAGATGTTGTGGCTGAACTTGCCAGAAATGAATGTTTTACATTAAGTAGGCTGATTTGTACAGTTAATTATATAGCAATTACTACTAGAATAGCATAGATAAAAAAATACTGGGCTCTACCTATACATAACCTCACCCTTTACCCCCTTATACTGCATATCACATCCCCCAAAGTTATCACTTTAGAAAGAGATGCTGGACATGGCATGACACTGATATATAACAAAGTAACTGGCTTATCACTGGGTTACTGGTTGTGTGAATCATACAGACATTATAGGAACTCTCTCCCTGCTCCTACAACTCTTCCTTTACCCTCAAGTGGATGTTAGTTTCCTTCAGTGCCACCCCCGCCCATTTGTTCCCAAACCTCAGATCCTTCTCCAAGCCATCACTGGAACCCTAACCCTTAGAAATCGTTCTCACCAAGCAACTGCTTTATTGCTAATTGTTTACCTGCTTTACCTCAAATCTTGACACAATAAGTATTGATATATATTAGTGCTATCTCCCAGTAAAGCTACCAGGACCATATCGGTTTTCATTAAGATATTTTACAAACTCTTTTTAAAACTGTCATTGAATCTTTAATGACCAAACTGTAGCCAGAACTTTAGCTTTTAATTAAAAAAAAAAAAAAAAAGATTCCATCTTGAGCACCACTCTGCTGTTTGATGCTCCGCTGGTTTAGTGGTTCAGTATTGACTTAAGCGCTGATTCTGCAAACACTTGTGCACTTGCTTAACTTGACTGCGGTCAGTAATTCTGACAGGACTATTCATGGTAGTAAACCTCACCACATGTGCCGAACTTGTGGGATGAAGACTTTGAGGGAATAGTCCTCCTGCTGTACCACCCACGTCACTTCTTGCAGCATCTAATCCTTCTTTGAGTGTGTCTATTCAAGAAATGACCAGAACTTAACTTTTAAGAGCTTAGTCAATGGGTGCTGGACAGTAGCAAACGATGCAGTTATGGAGTAGGGGCTTCATGCAGAGATTGAGTGGAGTCAATAATTCCAGAATGAACAAATTACATGTATAGCATTCCATAGCAAATACAGTTCCGGGTGTGAAAATTAGATTAATGACAAATGGCTTTAGGGACCCTAAATTAGATTTAATATTTAAAAAGGAGGGCGGGGGGGGGGGGGAGGAATGTGGAAGTGTAGATGGGATCTGAATGTAATAAAAGTTTTTATGTTATTTTTTATTCTGTTTTAAAGGAATTACATTTAAATGAAGAATTTTTTTAAATTTAAATTTTTCTGCATTGTCATAGGCCCAAACACAAATTCAAAGATCCTGAACAAATGCCGGGTAGCAAGCTCTGGTCTGAATGTTTCCATTGGATAGATTGAGGAAGGCAAGGAATCGTTTCTCCCAGGCTGTTGTGCTGTTTCATGAAGGCTTCCTCAGCCTGATAGCTGACATAGTTCTCTGTGGCTCCAGTGGACTCCCATTATGGGGAAAGGCCATTATGGCGTCCTGCCCTGTCCAGTCTTGCTCACAGTAAAATAAAGAGTCCCTGAAGAGCAAGGCTTTGCTGAGAAGATGGAACAAATCATATGTACAATCCTCCATATCTGTACCCCTTCTCTTCCCCCTTGCACAGTATAATTGCAGTTACGAATCATGGTGAGTTCTGCAGTTATGGATAGGTATGGGGGCTAGATTTGCCCCTAAATCTAGCTTGTTCCTTTGTCATCTCAAATCAAACTTTTGTCCTCTTCCCTTTTCTTATTTTAATTCTTTTCATTCTTATAATTTTCAAGTTGTCATCAATTACAGTTTCATTGTTATCTTTGGTAGTATTGTATTTCACTCTCTTTTTAGTTCTTGCCTGTTTCCATTTAGAGTCCCCCCCTCAGTTTCTTTTTGTTTCCTTTCACTTTTTCTTTATCTGCCTTTGAAAGTCTAGTACATGGTTATTTCATTACATTCCTGATTGTTTTCTTTTAGTTTTTTAAAATGTTTACATCTAAACTGTATCTCTCTTTTCATTTACATTTATTTGATATTGATATCTCTGACCTTGGGTAAACTCTGTTTTTGTAGAAATACATATTTTTTAAAGTTTTTCTTTTTTCCTTCTCCAACATTACAGCAAACTTTTTTTATTTATTTTTTGTTAGATCACTATTTCTTCTTCTTCTTCTTCTTCTTCTTCTTCATTCACATCACTTCAATTCTTTCCAAAATAGGAGCACAGGTTCAGAAAAATAATTTAAGAAAACTGTAATGTAAAATGTAATGTAAAAACTAAAGGATAGACTCTTTTGGAAAGGTTCGTAGACTTGGAACAAGCACTTAATTGAAAATGAAAATGGCAAAATTACAATCACCTTAATTGGCTCATTTCCCTGAGTGAAGGCAGCAACACTCATGTACTTTAATGTACAAATAAACATGTTCATAATTTGGACACCAGTGTATTTATGTTCACTTTCATCCAATGCAGATGGCAAAAAGGCCCTTCACACAAAGAAGACAGATTGTTGGGATTGTAGCCCTAAACACCTGAAATAAGTTTTTAATTTCCACTAAAACAAAAACCATAGATGGTACAAATGGCCACCAAAGCATGGTCATCTTCCTCAGAGGGTGCAGAAACTTGCAGGATGGGAGCCAAGCCAATGCCAACATGCTCCCAAGCCCAGGGAAGACTGCATGAACATCACCATGTGGTTTGAGCTCAATGGGGGACCAATTCTGGCACTTCACTTTAGGAAAGACGTGGACATCCCCCGACATTATGACTTTAGAAGAGATGCTGGACATGGCATGACACTGAGATAACAAAGTAACTGGGTTACTGAAGTACACTTAATAGCACTTCTGTGCTTCAGAGGGATACTCATGAAAACAAAATATGGCTATTACAAGACTAAACTGAAGATCAAAATATAAAATAACCATGTTCTGTTCTAATACATACATATAAATTTGCACTAACACCATTGAAATCAGTGGAATAGCACCCGTGTAAATATGGATTAAATGAGAGAAGAATTTGGCCCATAGACTTCCTATGAGTATTTGTAGAATCACTAAATAATTTGCAAATTTGGACTGGATCTAAACTTCAGATACATGACACAAATGAATACACTGCAGCAGATTTTTAAATATGCACTTCAATGTTCACTGTGAACTGAAGATAAAAATCTGGCTCTCACTGTCCCTATATTATTTACTACTGTCTTTGTTGCATTCAGTGAAAAAGCCAGTAAATAATTTTGTGGCTGCAATTTCTTCCTTGTTCGGGTCATCTTTGAAGTTAGAAAAAATTGTTAGGTGGCTTTGTTCTTTATCTTCTACCACAGCTGTTTCTGTTTGTGCCTAGTAATGTCACTGGGTACTTGAGTGTCCTGCACTTTTGGTCTGGATGGAAATGTGTAGAGGAAAAAAATTGAATATAACATACTATGGTTACTTTAACTACTGCCCTTTGCATCACTCTTCCTTTAAAAATGGATATTCACCTCCATAAATACACGAGGCTAAGTAAGAACTTCTGATTTTCCCTTCACAAAAATGTATGTAGTCAAAAGGGAAATGTTTCTAAAATGTGTGGTATTTCCAAAAACACCATATCCATATCAATAGAAAATTATATGCATTTCTATAAAGTAATATTTCCAAAATGTATGGATAGCCTATACAAGCAGCTGTTTTTTAAGGCCCCAATCCTACTACTGACTCCACAGAGGTGATCCCTATGCCCGAGCAAGCCCCCTTCACTTCAGTGATGAGTCTATCACGTGTGACCAGTTGCAGGATTGGGGCCTTATATGCTGAGGGCAGGACAGGGATTTAGGAAACCTGGGTCATATCCACAGTTCTGTCATGGAATATCCTTGGCTTTACAGTATCATTTAACCTCTGCCTCAGTTACCCAATCTGGACAAAAAAACAATGGGGAAAATACTGTTTACAATAGTGGGGCAAAGTGCTTTCAGATCTGTGTGTGAAAAGAACTCTATACATGCAAAGTATGACATAGAGAGCTTGATCTTCCATTCTGCCGGCGATCTGCAGTGAATGGAGTGTTGAGGGAGGCTTGCAGAGAGCCTGCTGCACAGGGGCAGAAGATCAGGAAATAGTGCTGCTATTCTCATACAAGCTTTCCTTCCCCTTTCCTTACACCAGGGCAGGAGATGCTGTTGGTGGAGGAGGAGGTAGAGTGTCCTACATCAGATTCTGAGAGATCTCCTGCACAGGGGAATTCTCTATTGGCCACTTCCGGCCATGCTGCCCACTGAATCCAGCCCAGTCACCATAACCATATCAATATGGATCCAATATCAATCCAGTCCAATCAATAGTGCTATATGTTCATCTTACCTGTTCGCTTAATGCCTGTTATTTCCTACTATGTACATACGATTTTTAAACCTTCCAGTATATTTAATGAATTTGTTTGTTCGTAATAGGCTGTTGTTGCTGTACTTCCACTCACTACTTCCTAAACAAAATACAAACGATTAATGATTATGATACAAGTTAATTGACAAGAATATTTTCTATACAAACAAGAGGATTTTCCTTTTATTTGCAGGAACAAAGTTAAATTGAAAAATAATGGGTGCACTTTTAACCATTTCTCCCCAATGCTGTGAGGATAGAGAAGAGATGATTTGGGAACAACTAATAGTATACTGATGTGTATATATATATATATATCTATATATATAGTAATTATGTTACCTGTCCACCACACTTTACAATTGGTCATCATGTCAGAATAGAATTCCTGACTAGCAGAGCTTACAGTCTAAAAGCATCAATAGGTGCAATATGAAGGGCTATCCTGGATCCTTAGAAGATGCCCTAAATAAGGGAAAGTATGAGGCTGTGTAGCTCCAGGATGACCATTAAAGAGACTGTTCCTCCCCATGCATTAGAAACAGCATGTTCTGCTCCATTAGTATGGAACAGCGTGCTCCTCCTCATGGTCCCTCTCCATCCCTGCACTGTTTTTGATGGGTTGCTCTTTGGGAGAAGTAGGAAAGAGGGAAAAGCTGTCTCTGCACTCTCCAAAAAGCAGGTAGCACTGGGACTGTGATCATGAGAGGCCTTTATGCAACTGTGGGCTTATCCCTTAATGACCAAGCAAGAACATTGTATGATCTAGCCCAAAACATTGCAATACAAAAAAGGGAAGGGGGAAAAAAAAAAAAAAAGCATCATTCAGGCAATCACAGACTGGTGTGTGGTCATTGAAGCTGGATTAGCAACATTTTACTCAAGCCATATCCCTTGTACCATAGCTAGGGGAAGACTGAAATCCAAATATGTAATGATATATTTCCAGCTCACTGTGTGGAAATTCTTAGTGCCGGGGGTAAGAGATGATGGACATTATGAGTCAATAGTCTTGGTCTTTGTTCTTCATGTAGTGCAAATACTTACCAGGAGGAAGATCTGCTACTGCTGCTATTTCCTCTCTTGTCTCTTACAGATTTCCATTTATGTAAGAAATTTGCTCTCAGGTGGTGGTGATAGCACAGAGTATTTTTATATATTTTCCTTCCTCCTTTGACTGGTTTTCTTTCCTTCTTTCAATTCCTTTTCTCCATTTTGCATGATGATTTACATATTCCTTTTCAGTCCTGATGACCAAAATTTTCCCTCCCTGCCTGTCATCACTTAAGGAGAAGAGAAAGAAAAATAAAAACAATGCTTGTGAAATCTTATTTTTTAAAAAAGAAAATTACACGTCAACAACATTCAACATGAAATTATGATATGTAGGAGGCTCAACTTCTCCTTTAAAGTCCTGCTTTATCTATAATGCATAATGTTTGCTTTCATGAAGCATAAAGAAATAGACAGACAAAAAAAATTATAAAGATATGTGCTCACCAGAAAAGGAAATGTGTCCTTTCACAAGCCAAACAAGAATGGGTCATGTTTGGCTAGAAGTATTTTATGTTGTTTATTTTCCAGCTACTTCATCTATTATATTTCAGACTTCACAACAGTACAGTAGTATTTGCATCCAAATCCTTTATGGCTTCACTAAAACTTGAAAATGAAACTGACAATCTAAGTACACTGTAATATTTCCTAAGGGGAGAAAAAACCCTGCTATAATTAGTCAATCATAATATTGGAAGTCAAGTATTGAAACAAGACACTACCACCTAGAGTTAGTAAGGGAGCTTTTGGATATAAAGTAGAGCGTGGGCTAGCTCTGATTTCTTTATTATGTACAATGTATGCATTAGGCAATCACACAAGGCCAAGTCCTGAAACAATGAGTGAAGCCTGAGTAAAAGGGATTATTTTACAAGTAATAGTGCTAATACACAGCGAGTAGAGGTAGAGGAAAATAAGTTTAATAAAAGTATCAAGATGTGTACTAAAACTGAGTCATCCTGTGATTTATTTACCATAATCTGTTTCCTTTGCGACCTCTTCCTGATTGTTTGTGCTCTTATTCACTACATCACTAGGATTGCAAGCAATTTCGGGCTGGGCCAAGCAAATTTTTTTTTTTTGCTCTATGCTTTTGAGCATATATCACAATTTAAAATATAAAAATAACAATGAATTAACAGTAATAAAAAATAACAATACATTAATAATAAAGAATGGATCTGAGAAGTAGTAGATACAGTCTACTTCCGTATTTCCAATGTAAGGTTTTAGCCATATGGACATGGTTGAAATGCACCCTTTTGCAGAGAGGCATATGCCACGTAACTCTCACATAAAACTTGTTTTCCAAGCTTATGGGGACATCAGTGATCCATTTCACTCTGTATACATAAATATACTATTAGCTGTTCCTAAATCATCTCTTCTCTATCCTTACAGCATTGGGGAAAAATGGTTAAAAGTGCATCCATTATTTTTCAATGCAACTTTGTTCCTGCAAATAAAAGGAAAATCCTCTTGTTTGTATAGAAAATATTCTTGTCAATTAACTTGTATCGTAATCATTAATCGTTTGTATTTTGTTTAGGAAGTAGTGAGTGGAGGTACGGTAACAACAGCCTATTACAAACAAATAAATTCATTCAACATACTGGAAGGTTTAAAAATGTCATGTACATGTTACATGGCCATGCCCCAGTTTGTGGCCAGCACATTAGGCCAAATCCTGCTCTCATTTACATCAGATTAAATCAGTAGTAACTCCAAAAAAATTAAGGAATTGACTTTATTAATAGATCAGGATTTGGCCCCGTCATTTGCTCCCCTTCCCAATGCAATGTATAGACATTCACTGCCTAAATGAAGAAAATTCTCTTACATAGGTTCTTTTCTAATTTCGCCGGCCAGTCATAGCAGACATGCTATTTTGCTGCACTAGACCTTTGGGACAATGTGTAAATGATCTGAAGGTTGGGTCCATAATCAATAACTTAGATCTACAATATACAAAACTACAAAATGGTTGCAGAGGATTCTACAGTGTTCAAATATTCAAAGGCTTAATGGAAATGGAAATCTCAAATGCAGTTCTACTCTGAAAAGTGACTGTAAAAATGGCATCCTGGAATTCCATGTTTAACTATCAAGAATTTTTCTATCACACGGACTCAGTTTACAAGTACAGAGATATATTTTCTGACCATTAGCCCTGAAAACTCCACATGGAGTCTGAGATGACTTCTTTCACATTTGTGCTTCATCACCCCCAATAAAGATTCCAGAGGCCAAATTAGGACTTCAGTTCTACCTGTGCAAACCCCTCAGTTAGACTTGTGCAGCCTGAATTGCCTTCAAGAGTGTCTACACGGATATAACTGATTTGAACATAGGAAACAATTCTGTTGATGATGAACAAGAAGGAATAGAATCAAGCTTACTTTCTCTTAGCTGTGATGGCTTAGTAGTTTTAAAGAGGAGTCAAATGCTTTAAAAACAAGTTTTTCTCATTGATGCTAGCATAAATGACTCTGAAGACAGGGAGCAGATCTGTTGACTAAGAAAATGCTATTTTTATATGGCCACTTTTCAAAACAGAACCAAACTAATACTGAAGTGAACTATGTCAGTACCTCTGTAGAGGGGCAAATTTCACCCATAGTACATATGACTAGTTTGCTACATGACATAATAAGTACACGTTGAAGAACGAGTGAATACTCAAGAATTTTCAACAAAGTATAATATATCAACATATTCTATTTATATACCAAGAGGTCTTTTTTTCTCCAAGAAGATTACATGCTGTCGATTTTAGATAGCACTTAACAATATGTAGTAAATTATTATTATACTGTGTTTGTTGTAATAACATTATTTATGATTAATTCCTTTGTTTTTTCTATGTTAATGGATTGGCTTTTGTATACATAATACTTACAGTTTTGTGTACACAATACTTACAGTGTTCCACTTTGATTCAGCATTAGTGTAATAAACAGTGTTACTGTATATGTAAAACAAAGAACTCATTACTCTGATTCTAATGCTCAGAAATGTAATGTGTGTGTGTGTGTGTGTGTGTGTGAGTGGAGAGATGGGAATCACAGGGATTTTGACCCTATTATGGCAGCTTGGTGCCTATAGATGTCACTGGACTCACGATGTCTGGTATTTCAGATGTCCCAAATTAGGACCCATGTATCTTAACTTTCGTAGTAGATATCACTTACCACTTGAGGTGAAGGGGGAGGGAAGCACTAAAGATATCCACATTGTTTATAAGCAGATATTTAACAAGAAATATTGTGTTCCATTAATTCTGAGGCATATTCCTTGGTTATTTTGTGTGCATACACATGGGTGCACGAATGTTGTTAAATGCTCATTTTTTCTCACAATTTGCAGCATGCTATGCTTTACATTGAAATACAACTATATAACTGAATTACAACTATAAAGCATTTTTCTTACTTTAAAAGGTAAACAGTTTGTATAAACAATCTAAATATAATTACTAGAAATTAATATATTATACTTTTTATAGTCTGTTAGTTTTAGTAGTATAGTATAGCTACTTTTTAGATTTTGCCCATTACTACCATGATACAGAGTTAAGTTTTAAAAGATTAGATAGATAGATAGAGTTTACTTGTGAAGCTAGCAAATAGTCTTTGCTTTCTTGTAAAGTTTTATGCTAAGTTAAAATTCCAACAATATTTAAATATCAGGGTCAAATTATTTCCTGAGTCCATCAAGGCCAATGTATGAAAATATGGCAGAATTCACAAATGCTAAAACTATTTATATAAACACAGGCTCTCTTCAGATATCACAAGATCATTATGGTAAATTCTTTTGTGCCCTTCCTAGTAAGAAGAAATTAACACTGTCAAACAGTAATGTAGGTGCTGGCCCAATATACAGCATAAACAAACATCAGTTTGAACAAAGTGTGATGTGATAGTTTGACACAGTTGGAAGTTTCCTTTCGCTGATAAGTTCTTAAAATAAACATGAGAAAAGAAGCAGGTTTTTACTGTGACTGATAATGTATTTTTTCTGGATGCACTGCTAAACATAGCAATTGGAGTTAATAGGTAACTCATACCCATCCCCTCTAGTGCTAATTATCAATGGAGGAAAGGAAATAACTAATTTAGGCTAGTGTATTTGTCTTACTAACAACATTAGTATTAGAACAAAGAAGCCTAATTCAAGCATTTTATGAAATACCTACTACTAGCCTCATCACTAAGTCTCCTACACACAATGGTAGTGGAACACAGTATTTATAAATATGTTCAAGTATAAATAATACTATTGTAATGATAATTATTGATTATATGATTCCACACAACAGCAATAAGAGTGCCTCAGAGGCTATTGTAGCAAAATGTTGCAAATAAATAATTGAATCAGTTGCAATAGGATTGATTTTAAGGTGAGACCTGTTTATGAGATATTAATTAAGATAAAGCCTCAAGTACTAGTTGAGATTCTTGTTTTGCCCACAGGTACAAAATGTAAGCAATACAAAGCCTTATTCTATGACCTTCTACATGCACGTATTACTCAGTAATTACACCCTTTTCTTGGTCTGAAAGTAGCAGCTAAGAATACCTTAGTAATTCTGCAAACATTTTAAATGAGGACAAAGTCAATGAATTCAATGCTTTCAAGTAGACTTAATTTAGCCCTAAAAAAGGTAAATCCTTACATACTCACAGTCTCACATGTTAGCAGGTTCTCTATGCCATGTAACTGTTAAATTAGGTAAGGCTGGGTATCAGACAGCAAGGGAGACTGCCTGCTGATGCTTGCTGGTTTGCTCAGAGCTAATCTAATCATCAGCCAAATGTCCCTTTCCTGCACATGCTTTGGGAGGCTGGTTTGTCCCTGATAAGCCAAAGTAGGATCATGAGTTACTTGCCAAGTCTACTGAGGTTCATCAAGGGGACCATGATGTTATTTAGAATTGGCGTGATGTACTGAGCTTAACAAGGTTTCTGATGGTAGCTGTGTAGGCTCCCACTGAGATAGCTAAAGCTTGAAAGAGATGTAAGAGACACCCTAGAAGCATATTAAGGCACTCAGGAGGTGGTGGTATGGGAAGAGCCCTGATGATTCTCCTTAGGCTCAAAGAGAGGACATAACCAGTCTCTTATGGGCTGCAGGACAGGTGGAATACTTCCTGTTGTGCTGCTCCTCATTCAGCCTGCTTTACTACATTTTCCTCTATTGCCACTCCACGCTCCACTGCGACACTTTCACTCTATATGCCCCTTGTCTACACGGGATCCTTCTTTGCTGCCCCGCACATCTCTCTTCTCCATTTTCTGCGATCCATATACTTTTCAGACCTGCCTACTTCCCATTCTACTTGAGGACCTATTGTGGTCTGCAGAAAGCAAGCATAAGATTTTCAAGATAGAGATAAAGGGGCTAATGGGACGTTTGGGGAGGTGCAGGAAGAGCAGGAATTAATTCAATTAACTTTATTGTTTTCAACTTTCAGTTCTCAAGGTAGGTTCTGGTTAAAAAAAGAATGGTTGGAAGTTTCAAACTGTGTGACCCCAACTTTTTAAAATATGTTTTATTTTACAGGCATCTTGCTGATTAAATTCAGTTTTGGTAGGAAAGATTTTCTTTTTTCCATAGCTAAGCCTCCCTCATGGGTTTCAAAACTGGACAGGACAGGCTTTCTTGCACTGTTTTATCACTTCTAGTTTTGATCCATTTGAAATCTGGAAGTGCAGAGTTTGGCAAAAAAGAAAAAAATTGATTTTAAAAATTAACTAATTTCTCACTACAGTTCTCATCAGAAACCTGATGGTATCGTCTGTGCAAATTATTGCATCCAAAGAGCATGTTTCTTGTAAAGACTCAGTCCTTCCAGCTAAGGACTTCAGGGCTCCATCATTCAGTAACTGAGCTAAAAACATTTATCCCAACTGTTTAAGATTTTCCATTTGGACTTATTAAAGCATTATTTTTAAAAATAAATTCCTGACAAAAATACACAGTAGATCTGTCGCTGTGACTCAACACTTAGGCTGAGCTTTAACTCTGGAAGACTTCCCAGCTCTAAGAAAATATGTCAATGCTCCGCAGTGTTACTCATCAGCTACGCACAGTAATGACAATTAAAAGATTTCATTTTATTTGCTTTGTAGAGAATAAACATTTTAGCTCATTCTACTCTGTACTGCACTTTGCTGCTGTTACGTATCGATCAGAGAGAATATTTAAACCAAAAGGCAATGTATTACTATCATTAGTATCATAATAATGTCCTCAGAGTAGGAGGAGGCGTTTGTTAATTATTATATGAATTTTGCACACAAACCATAGTATTTTATACTAAAGACATCCATTTTTATTATGGTGCTATTGCTCATTTTTGTCTTTGATAGAACTACAACATAACTTTTTCGTATGGACGATTGCCTGACATTTTATTTTACAAAGAACTTAAATTTCCATAAGAAGATGAAATTTGTTTTCCTTTTTAACTACCATATTTTAAATTGACGTGACTGTGTCTGTCCATATTCAGACTTTCTAAACCATATCAACAATCATAATCATTAGTATCTAACACTTCATAAATATCCCTTTAAGATACTATTTGATAAGTCCTATAGTCTTGTTGGAAACAATCTGTATGCTATTGCTTCGAAAGCAGCTAAATGTATTACAATAAATTTGCTTTCTTTGGGATACTGAATTGGAAACCTATGAGATGTCGAATAAGAAAACTGATACCACTGCTTATCTGTACAAAAGCTAGTGGTGTTAGGAATCCCAGTAATTGAAAAATGGATAGTACTGATATTTGAACCTTTTTATATAACCTTTGAAGTGTAAGCCTTTTGGGGAATAAATTGCTTTTTGTAACAAGAACAATGTCAGATCCCATATTTAGAAACCACACACTTAATTCATTTTCAGACAGAGAAACTCATGTTGTCTTGTTTGGAAAAACATTGCAAAATGGATTAAGCTTCACCCTGGAGAGATGATAACCTAATATAAATAACTGCAGGCTGATCTTTATTAGTTACTGAGCAAATATTGCCAAATAGGACAGGCGACCTTCAATGATGATTGATCTAGGATAAGTCATCAACAGCCTTGTCTCCTGGGAGTAACTTTGGGGCATTTTGGAATTGTAAGGTTCTTCTTATTTAAGGATAGGCACTATAGCTAACACTGTATAAGAATAAGTACATCTTGTTTAATGGTCAGGATTAAAGGTAATTTGCTGGCCAAGTAATGACATCTGTTTCTAAGGTGGGCAAACTTTTAAGAACTGATCAGAACTGCAAGGAGTAGTATTCAGCTGAAAACCTGAACTTGTCAGAACTTCTCAAGTTCAGAGGAACCAGTTTGGGTGCTGATTTTTAGAAATATTTTAAATATGAATAATTTACTGAAATTGGCATTGGATGAGTGGAATGCCATTACCTAGCCTACAGTATATTGTAACGTACACAGTATAGGTTGGAATATTGTTCACTTTCTTACAACTATTCATTTTCTTCCTAGGGTTGGCTTTTTCTTCCTAGGGAAGGAGGATCTTAGGTTTGGAAGTCAAGCTTCACATACCATATCCATCACTTTGAATTGAAAAAGCACAGGGCAGATGATAAATGGAATCAAATTCCATTCAGAAACTGCTTTTAATTATATTATTTTAATAAATAATTTATTTAATAAATCACCAATTACATAAATATTTTAAACAAGATGAGACAAAACAATATTGTATACTATTTGGCAATTCCTGACATACAAGGTAATAAAAAGTTATATTGATTACATGTGGAAATGACTAATATCTGGGTATATGAATTGCTAATCTTAACCAGAGAATTTGGCTACATCTACACTACACACCACTAGTGTACATGCAGCTACACACTGCAGTGAAAAGGACACTGTGTCCACACTATGGTGTGTAGCTCCACATGTCAGTGAAAGTGTCTGGCAGAGAGGAGGCAGAGGGGAAAGGCACAGTCTTTCCCCACTGTCAACTGCCTCTCTCCTACTGGGGCTTTTCCCCACTGCAGAAAAAGCTCTGGAAGCGAGGAAAGATTCTGGCAGGGGGAAAGTAGCTGGCAAAACCAGAACCTTTCCCCACTGCCAGTCTTTGCCTGATTTATGAAAGGCTTCAGCAAAAGGGAGCTGGCAGAGCTTTTCCCAGCTGCCTCCTCCTGCCAGAACCTTGAACCCGAGTACATACCCACATCCTTCAAATGTGTCTTTACTTGCCTAAGCTGTGCCTCACTATATACATTGCAATTTATGTCTGTGCTAGGGGTACTACACTATGTACATTACAGCCTGCAGAAAGAAGGGTGTAATGTAGACACACCCTTAATGACATTGTGAGGTTTGGAATTTACTGGTACTGATATTCAAAACCTCAAAACAAAAACTAGAAAAAGATATCATGATTATGTATTGGTTTTATTCCATGTATACTTCATTAAAAGCTCTCAGTGTTTACTCATATGCAGTATAGATAATTTATTGGGATGGGCGTCAGAGACATTTTCAAATCTGGCAATCTCTAATGAGTGTTTACTCCATTGGTCAGTGTTCAGTACTAGGTTCTAGTTTTTCAAGTGGTGGCTATTAGTCTTCTAGCAAAGCGTGTCATTCTTAGGACCCATCATTGCTCCTGGGATCTGGGCTTGCCTAGCTGGAGAAAAGTCATTATTAAAATGGATAATTCAAATTCCAGTTGAAGTGCCTTTTGTAAAACAAAATGTATCCTGATATTCTTATTAAACTATTTGTTATTTATGTAACTCTGTGAATGTTCATAGTATGGTATAGTTGGAGAGTAGTGATTAACAAATTATTTAGTCCATTTCTGGAGGGGAACAAGTTACTAAAATGGGAACATGTCTTCTTCAATCTACATACTACTTTCTCTTCTGATTTGATTTTTTTTTTGTTTCAGGCGATAAAGATCAGTTTTAGCTTCTTTTGAATAGAACCTTGATTAATTCATTTGGAGTTTCCTTTTTGTGATTTGTCCTTTTGATATTTTTATTTTTTGTTCAGGTAATTGAATGTTTTTGCTTTGTCCTTTTTTTCACTCGTGAAATAAAAACTATTATCCCCCCCCCACCCTGAACACACACACATGCATGTTCTAAAAGTCACACTTTTCAGAATCATCCATTGAATGTTCACTCATAATTGTACATATTTAAGGTTCAGGACACACAACAACTAATATCTGTGCATGCACATTGGAAGTTTGTACATCCCAAATGGATAGACAACAATTCATTTGGCATGAGCAAATGCCACTTACTAATAAAAATGTAATTGTTTGTGTGCCCTAAAACCTGAGTTCACAAAACTAAACATACAAATTCAAGGGCTGTGTGAAGGCTGCTTTGAAAATTTGGTCCTAAATATTTTTCCATATCATCACTTGGGTGCATTTGGAGCTTATGAACAGGAGCAGCAAACAGGGGAGTTTTTCCATGTAAGTTCTCCAGGTGAAGGAGAAGCGACTATTGTGACCCTTGGGATGAGTTTGTTGTCAGTTTGTTTGTTGTTGCATGCTTGCTTGCCATGTGTCTGCTTGATTGAAGTTTATAGTGTGGTCTGTTTGACGGGCTGTGTGCTAAGCCTAGAGGCCTGGTAGGCAAGGTAGAGCGCTTCCAAATGAGGTTCTAGCCTGCCATCCTTTTGATCCCTAATCCCCGTAGGATTCATTGAAAAGGGGGTGGGGCTAACTCAGGGAGAACAGGGATTTAAAAAGCCAGTTCCTAAGCAACTACAGAAGCTAGCAAACAGCAGCAGAAAACAGAGAGTTTTGTGAGGGAGTGTGGGAGCCAGATATCCCTAATAAATATTTTCTAAACTTAGTCCAATAACCCCCTCCCCCCCGTTCTCTCTCTCCCCAAAAAACAACCCCTCACAGAGAACAAAAAAAACACACAAACAAACAAAAAACTCTGAAAGTGTAAAAATAATGCAGGGAGAAGTCCGGCAGTAGAGTGGGGGCTAGCCAGTTTGTTGCACGGAATGTAGCGTGTATGTTTACCTGCCTTATGGGCAGGTGGCATATGGGTGCCTTTGATGCAAACAGCTCATGGCCTTCAGGTACCAAGTATAGGCTCCTGAGACCAGAGTGGCTGAACTGGAGGAGCTAAAGGAGACAGAGGTATATAGACTAGACTGCCTGGGACACAGTAGCATGGCCCCACCCCCAGTCTGACAGCCTCTGTGCTGTTGAGGAGGATGAAAGTATCAAGAAATGAGAACATAAAGCTGGAAAAGGAAATGATCCCATAGTTGGGATGTTCCTTCCAGATGATGTCATGGTATCCTTGTGCACTGAGGATACCTCTGCAGGGGAGGGGACCCCTGTTATTAGGAAGAGACAGATAATAATAATGGGGGATTCATTATTAGAAACATAGATAGTTAGGTTTGTGATGACCAGGAGAAATTCATGGTGAATTGCCTGCCGTGTACAAAGGCTGAGGACCTCTTGATACATCTAGACAGGCCTACATGCAGTGCTGGAGAGAAGCTGGTGGTCATGGTACACGCAGGTACCAATAACATTGAGAAAAGTAGGAGAAAGGTCCTGGAGGCTAAATTCAGGCTGCTAGGTAAGAGGGTAAAGTCCAGGATCACCTTGATAGCATTCTCTCAGATGCTTCCAGTTTCATGAACAGGGACAGTTAGACAGGCAGAACTGCAGGGTCTCAGTGCATGGATGAGACAATGGAGTTTGGAGGAGGAATTTAGGTTTATTTGGGGAACCTTTTCGGAAAGGAGGGGGAAAGAGGGGTTCCACCTAAACCAAAATGGAACCAGCTTGCTGGCATGTAAAATTAAAAAGGTTGTAGAGGAGTTTTTAAACTAGGGCTGGGGGAAAGCTGAGAGGTGTGGGGAGGATTTATTAAAGACGTGTCATGGGGTGTATATACCCCATGGTGGCCCAGTAGCCAAAGGATTAACACAGGCACTGATGGCTATTTCTGATTGTCAGCCTCAATGCAGCTGGGAGGATAAAAAGACCAGGAAGCAGAGGGGCAGGATGGCTACCAGAAAAGTAAGCAGGCCTGGAGGAGGGAACTCCTGCCAGCAAGCTGCTGAACAGCTGCTCAGGGACAACACCTTAACAGGTGACAGCCAGACCAGTGGGCTGAAGAGCCTGCAGAAACCGAGGGTAGGTAGGAAGGAACTGAGGGCACAGCTGGAGATGATAAACCCTGATCTGGTTTATCTAGTTTGAGGACCCTGAATTGGAACCCAGTGGAGTGGGCGGGCCTGAATTCCCCTCCCAACACCCTGACGGATTTTAGAGTGGAGAGGGTCTTCAGACCCCTAGGCATCAGGAACAGTCTAATAACCCTGCCAGGCTGCATGAATTCAGGTACCATGCCATGCCTGGCCAGAGAGGGTACCATTGCACTGACTCACAAGGGAATACACTCTATCCTAATAAAGAGGAGAAGATAGAAGCTGATAAAGTACAGGCAGGAACTAAAACAGTCAAACAAAAGAGAGTCCTATTCAATTACATCACATGAAGGTGGACAATTAAATATTGACAAATATTATAAGTGCTTGTACACAAATGCAAGAAATTTAAATACTAAGATGGGTGAACTTGAGTGCCTGGTATTAAATGAGGATATTGATATAATAGGCATCACAGAAACTTGGTGGAACAAGGATAATCAACAGGACACAATAATACCAACATACAAAATATATAGGATTGACAGTAGGTTGCACTGATGGGGAAATGGCACTATATGTGAAAGAAAAAAAAAGTTAAATATAGTAAAAATCTTAAATGAATCAGACAGTACCACAAAATTGCTATGGATAGAAATTCCATGCTTGAATAATAAGAGTATAGCAGTAGGAATATACTACTGACCACCTGACCAGTATGGTGATGGTGACTGTGAAATAATCAGGGAGATTATAGAGGCTACGAAAAACAGAAAACCCAATAGTAACAAGGAATTTCAACTAATCTCATATTGACAGGGTATATGTCGCCATAGGATGGAATGCAAAGATAAAATTTCCAGATGCTATTAATGACTACTTTTTGGAACAGCTAGTCCTGGAACACAGAAGGGGGGAAGCAATTCTTGATTTAGCCCTAAGCGGTGCACGAGATCTTGTCCAAGACATGAATATAGCTGAACAGCTCATTAATAGCAACCATAATGTAATTAAATTTAACATCCTTGAACGGGGGGAATACCACAGAAACCCACCACAGCAGCATTCAACTTCAAAAAGGGGAACGACACAAATATGAGGAGGCTAGTTGAATGGATATTAGCAGGAACAATTAAAAGAGTGAAATGCCTGCAAGCTGCGTGGAAACTTTTAAAGTTTTAAAAAACACCATAGTAGAGGCTTAAACTATATGTATACCTCAAATAAACAAAAACAGTAAAAGGACCAGAAAAATGCCACTATAGCTAAACACCAAAGTAAAACAGGCGACTAGAGACAAAAAGACCTATTTAAAAATTGGAAGTCAAGACAGCTTAGAAAAAGAGATGATTGTGGGGTTAAGGGTATGATGGATGTTTATAAAACTATGAATGGTGTAGAGAAAGTCAATAAGGAAGTGTTATTTACCCCTTCACATAACACAAGAACCTGGGGTCACTCACTGAAATTAATAGACAGCAGGTTTAAAACAAACAAAAGGATGTACTTCTTCACACAGTGCAGTCAACCTGTGGAACTCATTACCAGGAGATCTTATGAAGGCCAAAAACATAACTGGGTTCAAAAAGGAATTAGATAAATTAATGGTGGATAGATCCATCAATGACTATTAGCCAAGAAGGTCAGAAATGCAACACCATGCACTGGGTGTCACTAAACCTTTGACTGCCAGAGGCTGCGACTGGATGACAAAGGATAGATTTCCCTGTTCTGCTCATTTCCTCTGAAGCACCTAGCACTGACCACTGTCTGAAGACAGGATACTGGGCTAGATGGACGATTGATCGGACTCTGTATGGCCATTCTTGTGTTCTTATGTAAATTGTTGAAATGTAATGTACTGTTCTTTTCTGTGTTTTTCATTTTTCTGCTGCAGTGTGTTAACTCATCAACTGAAGGAACTAGGTAAATCCTAAGCTAGTGAAAGAAGCATGACTGGAGTGTAGTAAAATAGGACAATACTAATAATCTCTCTTCTGGGGCCAATATTATCTTTGGTGTTATTTCAATTAATTGTTCAGCAGCATCCATGAATCAGTCATGACCAAACCTATTTGAATGAGTTAAATAAGCTATATGCCATTTTCTATTTGTCTAGTATACTTTATTGGTTTAGCATGGAGAATGGGATTACTTTAAAATCTTCACCTCTTGTACACTTCTGTTTCTTTGCACCTGTAATTTTGATGTTGTTTTATTAAACCATTTAGGGCTTCTTTCACTGTAGTGAATATGTTGAATATTATATTGTATCTACTCTGCATGTTGATTTTGATCAGAATCAATCTTCCTTCAATACCTACTTCTTTATATTGCATGTTACCTCTCAAATTTGTTGTAAAACTTTTGTTTTAAAGCTTGAGAAGTAGCTCTGCTTTATCCATCCCTTACTAAGTTTGTCTGCTTCTTCAGGAACTGTTCTTGTGAAGTTACTGGAAAAGGCCCAGGTGATTATTTAGTGGGAAAAATTGAATCTGTTGGAACTTTATTGCTTTCCTCTCAGAAATCTGACTTATTTACGACATGAAGAATTTTAGAGCACTTGATAGCACTTCTTTTTTTTATGATACTTCTGCCTTTGTGTAAAATTGTGCTATAAATGATATTGACAGTGTATACAGTAGTACTGTATTGTTTTTAAGTTGCATTGTTTCAGCAATTTATAGTAAAACATACCATATATGACTGTCTGCTGTACTTATTAAGTTGCAAAGGCCTTGTCTTAAATTTTGCAATACATGTAAAGAAGGCTTCCAGATCAGAAAGAAATTTAGCATAGCTCCTATTGACTAAGCTAGAGGGAAGCCACATCTTTTGCTTCTCTGACTGAGCTTGTACTACAAGAGATTTCTGCTTTGAATAGTGAACTCATAGGTTATGTTATACACCTACAACCACAACCTGTGGTTCAGCCACAGGATGAAGGATTTCACTATTGCTGACAATGCTGACACAGTCAAACAAGTTGCTGGTGACAGTCATGTGTATGGGACACTGCATGCCTTTGCTTAATACATTTTACCTATACTTTTCATGGACAGATATGGAGACACTGACACATTCATGATTGGTGAAGCTCCTAACTTATGAATGAGAAAATTGGTTTGGGTAAAATACTAGCTACCTTCCAACTCCTAAACCTTCTCCCATTTTTATAACCCAAACTGAGAGTCTGACCAGGGTTGGCTCCTGCACAGGTGCATGAAGGAAAGAAGTTCAAGGAACCCTCCCTCAGACTTCATGGAAGAAGAATTGAAAGAATATAAAATTGCCACTGACTGGTGTTTTCCTGGAGCTGCTAGCAACATTGGCTAGCAGTAATAGTAGTGGAGTCAATGAGAGCAGCATTTGCTAGTGGAGAAGGGACGCTTACACTGTATTTCCCTGGAGCTCATGGGTAACATTGTGCCTCCTTGTGGGATACAATGGACCCAGGAAAGCTCACTGAGGTAGTGGGGGTCTGCACCAACCCAAATGGGGCTATGTTTGCATGCCACAAAACTCATTTCTTTGTCTCTTATACAACAGATTCAGCCTTTCCGTACAGCTACTATCTGATGCTGTATTTTGGTGTAGGTCCATTACTCTAACTCCCACTTGTTTTTTCAGGGGTCAATAATATGGTTCCCCTTTTTCTCAGATGAAGAAATGCTCCAGCCCTACTACTGGCCCTTTGATAATTTAAAACCCAACATTGCTTGAGAATAAAAGTGCCTTGTGTAGTATCTTAAACTTAGAGCTCTGTGAAGTTGTTAAAGGGCCAGCAGAAGCCAGGTCTAGTGAAGCATTTGTAAGGTGTACTAATGGAGCATGGGAGAGTGAGTGCTAATGAGCCACTTGGCCCCAGAAGTCACCTAACATTTGGGATATATAAGATGCTCTTCTGAAGAAATGGGAGAGGGGAGCAGGTCAGTTGCCAGCCACCTAAAAAGCCAAGGGGGAATAGAAAGCAACTGAGACCCTCTAGACACTTTTGGTAAGAAGAAGAAAGGCCCCCTTAAACTCTGTCACTTCTCTTAAACAGTGTCACATTCAGAATTTTCCTATTTGCCAATCTTCTGGCTAAATTCAAATGAAACCAGCATCTTGGTTTGAATTGGGAGTCACATTGAGTCAACGGTGAGGACTGGCTGGAAAACAAAAATTCCTTTTTGCAAGAAATTTTGAGATTTGTTTTTGTTCCACATCAGAACAAATCCAAGAACTTATGCAAATGTTCATGAAAGAAAACAGAGACAGTGCCCAGAACAGTCAATAGCGCAGAAATAAGGGGACTCCTCTGGGATGTAGGAGACTCAAGTTCAAGTCTGTGTGCTATCTTGTTCAGAGCAGGGACTTGATCCTGGGTCTTCCACATCCTTGACAACTATCCTATTGCTTATTCTGGGGTTTCAGTTTCTACAAATCAGGATTTTCTGACAAAAAATGCATTACATCAAAAAGATGCCTGGCCAGCCCTAGTCAATAGTAATGCAGTCAGGGTACGTGAGATGAGAATAAGATCCTTGACGCATGATTGAAAAGGGGTTGTAAAAATACATTGTGGAGTTCCATGTTTGTTGTGGGTCAGTGGTGTCCAGCTCAAATTTGCTCAGTTTATCAGTAAAGAACTGTGTTTTTTTTTAAAAAATTGCCAGCCTGCAGATTCAACCTGGGATCCGAGAGCCAAGCTGTTCTCTTTTCTTTTCATGCGTATTCATTGCTAATGAACTCAGCTCCCTGTTACATTTGTGAAAACCTATTTGCAGTGGTATTATAGCACAGGTGTAACAAAACCTAAATTGTCTAAAACTTCCTCTTGCTGCACTAGTGTGAGCAAGAATGGAAGTCTTAGTTTAAACAAGATCTGTGTGGCCATTGGTGTCTTGAACACTGTCAGTTAGACTTGCTTGGAGAATATTTAATTGACACAGTGTTAAGAAGGGCTATGTTGTTAGTAGTGATGGGAAAGTTTTAGAAAATATTCCTAGTATAAATGAACTGTAATTGTCTTCAGTGAAAGAGAGCAGAATTTGGCTCTACAACTGATGTGTAGTTAACAATTCTATTTATAAATGATGCATAAGAGAACCTAGCTCTGTCTTCCATAGCCATTTTTACAAACTTTCTTTTCAAGACAGTACTGTATTTTGGCACCTGATCCTGAGAATTGCTCAGCACCCTGAGGTGATGTGGGAATTGAGGACACTCAGCACCTTGTAGGATCAAACCTTATAATTTAGCTGTGCTATTTCACAACAGGCTGGAGCTTTGCATTTAGGCTATTAACCTGGATTATTTTTTTGTTTTTGTAAAAAAAAAAAAACCCAAATATTATTCTGCTTTCAACTATTTTTAGCCTTTCTAACTAGTACCTGTCTCTGTTTCCTTTTTTACATGAAGAGACTGAGTTATTTAACATTAAAAAGCATGTTCCCTGCATGCTAAGATTAATTGACTCAGTACTCATTATTATAACTGGATTATCATCAGCTCAATGATAATTTTTGAAGAGGTAGCTACATAAATGCTCTATCACCTTTTCAAGCCATTAAACACTCAGGGCACCAGCCTCTTAACAGTAATTCTGACTTGTTTATCCCAGCTGGGCTTTCAATCCTTATCTGTTCAGGGCTTGTTGTCTGTATGTACAGTAGATCTGAGGAAACCATGACATTATATTCTTTCACAAATTTATCCAAAGCAATATTTAGTGTGGTGTGGGAAAAAATCAGGTTAACAGATGGGGTATTTCCATCACAAGGCAATGCACCTCAGCCCTTGACAAATAAAATATTCTCCTTAAAAAGCAATTATGCTTTTGCCCATTAAGTCTGGACACCTGGAAGAAATGTTTGTTTCAGATTTATTAGCACTCCATTTGATTTATTTTAAAAGGGGAAGATGGGATGCTCTTCTTGGTTACCCGCAATTATAATTATCCTTATTGCAATTCTTTCTTTGCCATATTAAAAATACTTGCACCCAACTTATGGAAAATTCCAGTTTAATAAGTATTAACAATCTTTCTACTGAATCTTTAAACCAGCCAGCAGAATTCTATAGCAGGGCTATAATTCTCTATTCAATTCTATAGTTTGGACTGAAAATTCTATAGGAATTATCAGGACTCTCTATTAAATTCTATAGCTTTTTAGAGGGATTGTACAGAAACCTATTTAATGGCTATTGATTTCACCCCTATAAAATTATCCATAAGTTGACAAATTGCATTTAGAATTTGATCATTTATGTCAAAAAACAGCAGGAGTAATACATTTAGAGCTTTTCCATTACCCCATACAATATATATATATATATATATATATATATATATATATATATACACCCAAAAATCAAATGTTATGCCTCTATAAAATGAGAAAATAACAGAAAAATATTTTTAAAGGAGTGAGAGGTTTCTGTTCTAGAACCTGGCTTGTTCTTCCCTGAGGAAAAAAAGTTCAACTTTTCTTTTCAACTATTTTGTTTCCCCCTTTCTTTCCTTTCATTTATGGTGCCCTAGACAGTATCCACACATAGCCCGCAGTTCTGGAATGCCAGCCTGGCACTCCAGCACAAAGCAGAGCCAGCAGTGGTATAATCTACTAATGGCTTCTTTTCATTTCAGCCCTCCCTGAGAGACTCAGTGGCAGATTGTAGACTCAATTACTCTCATGTCAGGTGATTATCCTAGGTCTTAATGTAATCTTCCATTCACACATACCATATTTCAATTACGGCAGCTATGAAACAAGCTGTGTATTCAAATCACCAATCACCTTATCACTGCTGAACAATGTCAACTGTAAAAAACGCCAGCTGAAGGCAATTACACATGTGTTGAGAACCGATTATGATTACTCTCTGTGGTATTTGTGATGAGCTGGGGAATGTTCTGAAAATTTAATTTAATGACAATATGCTTGCTGTACAATCCATAATACCTCCTGAATCCAGCATGGGGCTATTAAAACTGATAGGAGCATATTATCACCGAACTGAAAAGCTGGGTTGGGATGGTTGCTGGATGTCTCTACAGGGAATGATAGGTAATTTCTCCACATATTTCTAACGGCTGAGGCAGACAGCTTCCAATTCCAGCTGCACTCTGAAGGTGGTCCCTTCCCCTCCCTCATTCTTTCTCAGAGCTGAGTTAAGGTGTTTTACCATAACCGTTGCAGAATAATATGCGGGGGGAGGGAATAAGGACGGGGGCGTTCTTTTACTGACTCCATGGCAAAAAGAGCTGTTTTCAGTTTGGAACTTTCTTGACCTCATTAAATACTTTTCCTCTTGTTTGGCCACTGTTTCCTCTTTGGGGATTCATAGTACAAAAGAGATTTAATCAAAGGAGTAATAGATTGTTTCTAGAGGGAAAAGGATCAACAGCCACTTATCATGTCCTGTCCTGCCTAAGTGCCTGGGGTACTTGACCTCCATCAGGGCACTCTATACACCCCCCTCAGCCCCTCGCACCATTGTTTCTGCTGTTGCTATGCAACAACCCCTTGAAGTACAGCCTAGAAGGCTTCTGCTACCCAAACCCCACTATTGCCACTGGGTAGCCATTGAGGTTTTTATCTTAACTACATGATCTAAAGTGCAATAAAATAAATAATAACACAAATAAATTTAAATTATTTTATAATTGTCTGTCTTGCCTCGCCATACCCCTTCTTTCCAACAAGTAGAGAGCCTGACTGTCATATTTATCATCCATCATCCAACTATACAGAGGAGCACAACTCTCCTCTTCGCTAATCTTTAACAATGCTACTAGCTAGAGTAAAGAAAGAGATGGGAAGAAGGAGTGAGTAAAGCTAAAGACATTTATTGATTGTAGTCAGTGAGATTTCAGATTATGCCTGTAATTCATTTTAGAAACTCCTTTGCATGGGTGAGACACAGAGGTCCCTTGTTTGTTGTAAGTCTATGGATGATAATACTATGCCCAGAAAGGCTATTGTGAGTTGTCTGGCTTCAATGCACCCTATGTTCCCTTTTCAAGGGCCTCTTTACAAAACATATTAACCTTGAAACAAAACACATCATATATGGGTACAAAAAAATGAAAAATCTAATCAAACCAAAACTGTGATTCCATTAACCTGGATGCAGAAAAAGATTATTCTTTTAATAGGTGTACTCAGAAGAGATTTATTTATCAGTAGTCCTATTTCATATACAGAGCATTTATTCTGTAAACGGGTTTATTCTTTCAACAGGTTAACCCATTCTGGTAATTTGCTCTTTAGTGTACAGGAAGTTTATAGCAGATTTATTACTTTAAAAAGCATTTGTTTAACTGGACCTCATCACTATGCAAGCATTTTAAACCTTGAAATTGATTAGACCCCAGATAGCCCACAATTTGAATGTTGTAGAAATTTAGATTTGGCTGACCTTTGATTTCAGCTGTTACGCCATACAATGTTGAACATACTCTTTCTCCATCTCAGCTAAGGTTGCTGTAAAGTCACTAGAATGAAGGCATGTGACAAAAGGAATGGTGTTGAGGAAAAGGTACTGTGATTCACAGTCCAGGGTCTCTCTTTTCTTGGGTCCTGCCACACTTTCCCAGGGAGAGCCAAATATCACAGGATTACAAAACATGAGGCAGAAAAATGAAGAATTAAGGACGAGGGAAATGTTAAAGTGGAAAACAACGAAAAACACTTACACAGTATAACCAAATTTTCAAGATATTATATGAGAAAAAATGCAAGATAATGAATTAATGTGTAATTAGGACAGATGGAGACATGAGTAAATAGTAGGAGAAGACTATACAGAATATGCCTAGGTTCAGAAAATTCAAGTTAGACCAATTTTACTGTGGTTCTGGATATGTGATCGAAGATTGTCTATTAGCATTTTTCAATCATTTATCTTGGTTTATAATATTTACATGATGTTCATGTAAGGCAACATAGTGATGAGTACTTTTTACAAATGTATAATATTTTATCAGCAACTATAGTAATAAATAACAGAGAGGAAAATGGTGAAAAACAAAACAAAAATACAGTGAATGTATAAGGTTCCTGCAGTGTGAGGTGAAAACCACGGCTTAACAAAAGAAACAAAATGGTGTATTTTGGTTTTAGATTAGTGCACATCAGAGAAACCACTGAGCCATAAGAGGTTTGAAACTGAATTTAAACTAAAGCCAAAGATTTCAGGGCTCGTCTGCTTTTTGCTACCAATATATAATATCCACATCGTAGAATACATATGAAGCTCACAAAATGTTTTGCTCATAGGAGAGCTTTCTTATTACATGAGCCAGAAAGACAGTGTGTACGCTGTTTCATTATATTTATCCTTATTATCCTGAACTCATGAAAAAGCTAAACAGTAAGGCAAAAATCACGAGCCTCCTGATAACTGTAAATGTTGACATCAGTGATACTAATATGTATTTAAATGAGAGATCAACAGTTAGGGGCTATGGGAGCTCCAGCAATGTTGCCTGGCTCTAAACTACTGCCCATTACTGAATGACTAACTTGCATGTGTCATTAGGGCTATAATTTGATGCAGAGAGCAACAAAAACATAATTGTATCAGGAAAAAAAATCCTAATGTTTTGCTCCAAATTCAGGGTCCTTTTCTATTAATTGCTTCCTCCAAGAAGCCAGTGAGAAGAAGGTTCCCACACCAGCCCTCCCCCCCAACCCCTCCACCCAACTATGCACCCACTCGCACAGAGCATGAATTACCACATGTTAAAAGCAGGACCACACAAACAACAGCTCAAAAGCGAATACTTTTGGGTCAAATACTGCTGTCCTCGTTCAGGAAAATTTCCTCTGATTGACTGAGCAAAGATGCCACAAGATGGCTCACTGAAGTTAAAATTGGCCTCAGGATTCAATAAATAAGCAAAGTATTTTGGAAAGGTCTTTTCTAGCAATATCACACCCATTTTTTGTTTTAATAATTTGAGAGTCTATGGATAAACAATTAAGTAAATGTCCAAGGCATGGTAAGACTTTTATTTACTGTCCTGCAAAATAAAGTCACTGTATTTATTTTGTTGGCGTAGTATCAATTTTACCACCTGAGCTCAAACACTGTGCATAGTCATTTTGACTTTAAGCAAATAGTTTTACCTCTTAACCTCCTCTGTGTCACCAAACTACCACACAATCAAAGGCCAAACTATTTTCTTGGCTGAATTATATTTCTACATTCACCCTTTCGTTCCTCCTCATGTATAATCCTTAGCCCCAAAATTAAGCTATCTGATTACAAACTGTGTTACTTTTATTGTCCAAAGCAACTGTTAATTTTTGACACAGGTCGTGTAGAATAAAACCTTAAAGAACCAGCAGCTGTACCACTAGCTGTTGCCATGTCTCACCTTGTGGATAATGCCCTTTTCTCCTGCAAGCCATGAAATAGATTTTCCTACCCTGGCGTATTAATTAGACTCCAAGACTGTTTAAAAAAATATAGCTTAAGCTACACTTCAAATATTTCAGGCGGTATTAAAAAGATTTTGTTAAAATTGAAAGGGAAAAGGAACTAAGCTTGAGGGGTTTGGTTTTGGTTGTTTTTTTAAAAAAAATAAAGGAAAAAGAGAAGGAACAAAACAAACAATAACAAAAACCCAACTTCTACACCTTGTCACATTACAACAATATATTAAGTTTTGATAGAATTCCAGGTTAAGATTGTCAATTCTGATGTTGTAAAAAGTGAGTGAATTGGCACAACCTGTAGAAATCTCAGGAAACGTTTGAAATTTCTTTAGCTGGCTGTATATCAAGCATACAGTGAAAAAAGGAAAGGGAAGGAAAGAAGAAAAGAAGGGCAAAAGGCGAAATGGTTTGTGTCCATTTAAGAAAAAATCAATAATAGCATAAAATTGATTTAGTGCTTGTCATAAAACATAAGTAAGTGCTGGAAAATAGAGAAAATTGAGTCTCAATTTAATCTGCACAAAAGCCACACTGTACTGATGAAGTGATCTGAGGAGAGAGCTACATAAAACCTAAAGACAGATACTTAATTGTCATATTAAAGACTCTCTTTTCTGCCTGCTGGAGTCGAGGGGTAGCATCCATTAATCATGTGGATAAGGGGTATTGAAATCAAATCTCAATTAAAATCTGTTCAATAATGTCTCTAATATGTTTTTCAAGCATTAATTTTTTTCCATCGATTCCATATCCCATAAATCAGATATGTTGCAGTGCATGTAATAGTTTATGGAGGAGAGGATTGTGGTTTTATGAAGTTAATGCAGCAGAACCATTTAATTTACACAGGCTAAAGTTTTATGTCTGTTGCTCATTTCTATTTTTTTTCTTTGGGTAAAAATTGTTTGGGTTATAAAACTAAAACATTTTAAAAAAAAATTCTGTTATATACATGCTTGACTTGGAGGGCCCTGTTCCCAAAGGTGACTGCTGAAGAACTTGCACTTTTGGTCTTCAACAAAAGTGAGTTTTTTTTGGGGGGGGGGCGGGGGGGGGGGTTCTGAAGAGAATATCTCTCAGAAGGAAACAATTTGTGGTGCCACTGCTATGTAATGTCTGCCGGCAACAGAGCATACAGGGTCTGCATGCCCGTAGGCTCTCTTTTTGTTTTAAAGACACAGGCACATAAACATTTAAAGTTGGTTTCAAATAGGACTAGCAACAAATTTTGGACGAGATGTAAAATTGATGTCTAAGTACTGGAGGATAGTAAAGATCTCATAGTGCTTTTGCTATAGTGGGTGTGTTAACCCTTGTGTCCTGGCCTAATTCCAGTAATTACATTCTTCACCTAAATTCCTTGGCCAGTTTCAGTTAGCTACATTCTTCTTCATTTCCTGTCATAAATTGTTGCATGGTGTTGATGTACACTGTTATAAGGCTGCCATGTACTATCCTAGAGACATCTGCATTTTAGTGGTGGGGGAAGTGATTCCTAAATGTTATATAGATCTACTCCTATTGATGTAAGTGATGGAACATCAGGATCGTGGTTTGCAAAGTGCTTTGAGAACAGTAGGTATGTGAAGTACTATGCAAATGTAAAATATTAGTATTAATTATCTTTCTCTTTATTGTTAGGTAAACAGTTTGTTTCAGCGAAGGGCTGTGGCTATGTACTAGAGCAAAGTTAACCAATTAGCTAAACTCCTGCCATCTGCAGGCTGGAGTTTCTGTGCGTGCACCCTACACTTTATCACACTGGAAACTAGGACCCTAATAGTAAAAAAGTGACAGGTCTCGCAGTTGGTGTTCCAGGGTGGTTGCCCTGTCAGGTGTGTGCTGACTTGTTTCAGCATGAAGAGCTCAAGAATAGCTTCCCTATCAGTAGTTTTCAGTAAAGAAACTCTGGTCGTCCAGCTATTCCTCACAAGAGTAGTCCCATTGGCATAACTAGGACTATTCACATGAATAGGGGCTGCAGAACTGGTCTTGAAGCTTGATTGGTAGGTGAATGGTTTTTCTATGGCTAAATAAGACAAATGTTACTATTCAGCAATGCTAAATATATTTTTCAGCACATTGATTTTTTCATGAAATTTTTTTTCTTCCTAATTTTGAATCTTATTTTTCCTTCTCAAAATATGTCTTTGGGTTAATAATGAGTGGGCTGCATTTGGCTGCTTCGTATGCCTTATGTCACTTATGCTATGCTCTACTGGAGCACTGCCTTACACCTCCCATTGACGTCAATGGCAAAAATGTTGTTGGCTTCAGAGGAACAGGCCCAAGACCATAGATTCAGAACAACTTGGGAGTGAGGGGGGGAGGGTTTGATAGAGTCCTCTTAAAAAATGTAGCCCAGAAGGGGAAAAAGTGACTTTAAGAAATTTTTGTTCCTCTCAAATTCTTGACCTACTCCCTTTCCCCCCAGAATAAGTTACAATTCCAGGGACTGTATTCATTATGAAGGTCCTCCAATGGGTTGCTCTTCAGAACAGCCATAGAGGAAAGCACTCCAGCAATATTACTTCCTTCCCCAACCTGCTACTTCCTTCCTTGACCATTCCCACAGCAAAGCCATGTGCCAGAGGCTCTGGGGAAGAGAAAGGCAATGTTAAGCCTTTCTGCCTCGCACAACATGGAGAAACCCCCACCTCCAAAACACACACACACACACACATAATATGGTAAATCTCCCTGGGGTCTGTTAAGCTGGCCTTGTGAACCATTATGAAGCTACCATCACAACTGAGCCACAGAAAGGCCCAGAATCAGGGTCAGAACGTATAACAAACTGATTTAAAATAAATATCCATTTAAATAAAAATCATGACATGTTCATGTTAAGTGGACAGTGGTGATTAAACAAGCAAACAAAATATTAAGGTGTTGAAGGCACAAAACAGAAAAAAATAATACTAAAAATATGATACTGTTATATAAATTAATGGAGAAACCTCACCTGGAATAGGCTGCATTCAGTTCTGGTCACCCCATCTCAAAGAAGGTATAGCAGAAATAAAGGTTCAGAGGCAGTCATCAAAACTGATTAGCCACATGGAAATTATTCCATTTATAGAGAGACTAGCTGGCTGCACTGTTTAATTCAGAGAGCTGATGAATAAAAGGGGACATAATATAGGTATACAAAATAATCAGTTCTATACAAAAGGTCAGCTGAGTTCTCTGGTTTACTGTTTCTTATGATACAAGAGTAAAAGTGCAATTGAAAGTCACAAATTTTAAACTGATTAGAAAGAATATACTTTTTAATATAATGCATAATCAACCTGTGGAACTCATTGCAACAAAATATCATTGAATCCAAGAGCTTAGTCAGATTCAGAAAAAGGATTAGAGATTTATCTCGATCATAAAAACATCCACAGTTACATTAGATAGGATAAAACATTTTTAGAGGAGTTAGAAACCCTTGTGCTTCAGGGCATAAGCATTAACTGACAAGGTCTAGAAGGACAAGATGGCAATATCTTTTATTGGAACAACTTCTGTTAGTGAAAGAAACAAGCTTTCGAGCTTACACAGAGCTCAAAAACTTGTCTCTTTCACCAACAGAAATTGGTCCAATAAAAGATATTATGTCACCCACCTGGTCTGTCTAACATCCGGGGTCCAGCACAGCTACAACAGTAGTGCAAACAAGCTCTAGAAATAAGCGTATCCTAAGAGCAGGTTATTCCAGTAGGGTATTGTACCTTCCTCTGAAGCATCTGGTACTGGCCACTCTCAGAGGCAGGATAGAATCATAGAAATTTAGGGCCAAAGGGACCTCAATACTGGGTTACATGGAGCACTGATCCGATCTACTTTGGCAGTTCCTCTGTCTCTATGTTATAGTTGTGTGGGGCAGTTTCTTATCACATAATACACAGTTCCAGGGCACACATTAAATGATAGCTCCCATCAATAATAATAATAAAGAAGGAAGAAAGCCAAAGAAAAGCTTCAATTCTAAAAATAATATTTTTATGTTGCAGTCTTTCTTCATGTCATTTAGTAGTTTCCTTCCATTTGATCTGACAATTTTTAGATGAAGGGGAAAACAGGCAGGATTTCCAGAAAGACCGATGGCATATGACAGAGGCATATAGTATCAGTCACTGATTCCAAAGGACTATAGTGAGTGACCAAAGCAGCCTAGTTAGTAAGATGTGCCTGGGTAGCTCTACACGGAGTATATCCAAGATTATAGCTCCATTTGTAAATGGCACTGCCCCTTCTCTTGACTCCCCACCCAGGCAGTATTTAAACTGAGGAATTTGCATAAAGAGAGGAAGAGCAGATTCTCCAAGAAAATCTTTTGAAAATTCCAGTCATTTGGCGCATTATCCCAAATGCAAAATATTTGCTCTTCAGAAATATCCATGAGCCAGGAATAAGAAAAAAGCATCCTTGGCAGCAATGGATTGGCAATATCTACAGTGAAAGGAAGATGTTCTCCACCAGAGAAAAGGAATTCTCCTGGACTACCAGTCCCTCTCTAAATTCAAACACAGCATTCTTCCTACTTGGTTGCCTTCATTTTAACTGTCTTTATATTCCTATCATTCCCTTTGGCAGATGATTCAAATTTCCAGTGCAGCTGACCTTCTCTCTTTCACCCCAAGAGCTAGCATTTCCTTCAATAAACAAAACACTTTGGCACACTTAGAATCTATCAAACTGGAACAAGCTTTTTATTAGTTTGAGAGATATTCCCCATACATATATTACTGCTGGGAAATACTGCTGGGAATGATACTGTCAAAATAGAACCATTTTTTTAAGTTCACCCACTATAATACCTCTTGTGAAGCCAGCCAAAAAGATTCTCTAGCTTTAGTTTCTGAAATCAGCAACACAACACACTGAAACAAAGTGCAGTAGCATTTTCTTTATTGGCTCCTTTCAACAAAATCTCACTGGCATTCATTGCAATAAAACCAATCACAATGGAATCATTTTATATGTATGTGACTCTCAACTATAGTTCCCCAAGCCACTGTTCTAAATTAGCAGTAGTTAAGCACCCATTGATGGAGACTTAAAATAAATTGTTACCCAATGGACTCCCACTATAATCACTGAATTATTCAGAATGTACAGAGATTTTCATAAGAGCTGCAACAAACTTAATACATTCCGATCTTTGACAGCAGTATTTGGACTCTGTAGAAATTTCTGTTTTCTTGTAATGGTATCTGTTATGGACACAGCTTAATATCAACAGAGTCCATTGTCAAATATAGACTTCCACAAAAGGTGACTTTTTAAAACTTTTAATGAATATTTTCTTTACGTTTTTCAGATGAAGTCACAAAAGCCTTAATTAGATGCAAACTGATTCCTTCAAACCTTTCCTGTGACAATGCAGGCTTGAATGGAACACATTTGAGAGCTCACACAGCTCTAGTTTTCATGCAAAAGACTCAAGTCCCATGAGTGAGCCAATTATAAATTATAGTGTAGGTGAACTCGTTCTCTCCCATTCACTGGAGCTGATTCTGTGTCATTAAAGTTACTGTGCTGATACCTTAGAAAGGAAGAAAAGGCTTTTCATATCTCATTAACATTACAGAGAAGTGAAATGAATTCTATGATGGATGAGTGCTATGTGCATGGAGCTCGTTCAATTTCCTACATTTTAATAAGTCTTCGCAAAAAGCCAGAGCTATATCTATCACCAAAAAGCTTGCTAATCCTCTGTGGTGTCTTGCATTGACCTCATTGGCACAGACCTACTATTGGCCAAGATTCCACCACTGTTAGGCTTAAATTAGCTGAATGTTAACTGTGCCAAAATCCATCTTTAGAGATCTCAACCTTTCATCACCCAAATGTTGAACAGTGGCACTGAAACAACAGAATGCGACTTGCATTACAAACCTATGAAGACAGAGGCTTAGAGCTGTATAAAACGGCTATGATTTACAGGAAACATGCTGTGAAGGACATACTAGTCTCTCATATCTGTTTACTCATGCAATAAAGAATCATCTAATCTTGGCTTGGTGGGTGAGGTATGCTGGATGTTCTGAACTCAAAGCATTCATACTTTCTTCTGGCAAAATGTAAAAAGTCATCAAACTTCGAGGCTAATCATACCAGTCTTTGTACAGTTACTGTAGGAAACTACTTATTGTTCCGTATATCTTACTGGTACAAAACACATATATCCACAGCACATTTTTCCTCTGTAAACAAAAACATATATATATTGTGACGCTAGCAGTGTAACATATATATAAACATATACACACATTGAAAGCCAGATTCTTGGCACTGATCAAACTATATTAGGTTCAGATGAGAAGGTGGGGAATAAAGTTGTTCTTTGTCACCCTTCTAATCCTTAGGTTTCTGACAGTCCAGAACCTGGTATAAATTAGAGCACCCTGAATGCTGCTCTGATTTACATTAGAGAGAACAGGTGGGTAAGGTAATATTTTTATTGACCAACTTCTGTGGGAGAAAAAGACAAGCTTTTGAGCTACAGAGCTCTTCTTCAGGTCTGAAGTTGGTTCGAAAAAAGATATTTCCTCACCCACCTTATCCCTCTAATTTCCTGGGACCGAAAAGGTTGCAGCAACACTGGAAACCAGCTTACATTGGCAGCCAAAGACTCACTGGAGCTGTTCCTGCAATTTGGGATTATGAAGTTTAGGGGAGCTATGAGTATCCTTTTTCACCACCAGCCATGAGCTGTACAATGACATCTGAGAAAGTAGGTGGTATAGGAGCCACTACAGTGACTATATGCTACTTAAGTACCGAAGAAAAAAGGTAGGTTTAAAGATATGAATGTTTAATACTGGCATTTTCATTGGTTCATTCATTTTTTTCTGTCAAGTTTCTAAGTACGCATTTGATGTCAGTACCTCAGATGAGGATGCCTTGTTACAGATACATTTGTTATGGAACTTCTGAGTTAAAAATACATTTATTGAGAATGGATCTGCTGAGGTTTCATTTGGTAAACACATTACACTTAAAGACACATTTATTAAGGACTCATTTGCTAAAGACTGTGTTAACTAACAATGGCTGAGTTAAGGACACCTCAGATAAAGCCTTCTTACTTAAGGGTTTTTGAGTTGAGGACTTCTCAGTTAATGGTGCCTTAATTAAGGCTGCTCCAGTTTAGGTTGGTTTAGTTAAAAGTACTGTGATTTAGCTATACTTTTTCAATTTCTCTCTTTCCTTTTCTCTTTTTCTTTAATTTTTTTCCCTTTTCTTTCTTAAAAAACTTAAAAACTCCAACAAAAACACAGGGGATCGGATCACTCCATTCAATGGTGAAATCCATGGGAGGGCAAAAAGGGGAACCAAAATTCTCCAAGGACATGTCTGCAGAATTTCTTCCATATTGTTCCAGCATGAGTGCAAGGTCTGCTTCTCCTCCTACAATGTAAATCACAGGTCCAACTCAAATCGGACATTTGGTTAAATAAAACTCAATGTATTAATGTTTAATCAGTATGCACTATAAAATATACAGGATATGCAGTGCGGGCCCAGCTTAAGTTATGTAATCTTCACATTCTTATAAGAGAATTGCATGGATACAATAGCAGGATCATGTAAGTCTTAATTACACAAGTATTCCTTAATCCTGCAATACTTCTATCTACTTCAACTTAACTAATGGTTTGAGTAAGAATTCCTCATGTGACTAATGGTTTGCAGAACTGGGACCTTGACCTTTAATGTTGAATTCGTTAATATATGTGTATAACTAATAAAATAAAGTGTTCTAAATTGTGTGTATGTGTATATATATACATATATATTTATACACACATATTAACAGTTTATATATATACATTAGTATGCATACATTGTAATATATAATACTATTTGTGAGTCATGTTTGTAAAGTGCTTTGAAGACATAAAGTGCTATATAAATACTAAGTATTATATTGCTACTCTACAATTATATTTTAACATTTCTACATGATTCTTTTATATCTCTACAATGTAGCACTTTTAAGTAAGAGTGTAGAATGACGTCTACAGTTCCTCAAGTCTCTTCACTAGAATGGAGCACTGAGGAAATGTAGTCCAAACATCCAAAGCTTTAAGATTCTTGAACTACAGTCATGTATTGACACGTAACATGAAAAGCACAGCAGCTGCCAGCTCGTCTCTTTAGTTTTATATCCCAGCATTGAGGAACTGGCTCTTAGATGAGAAGAGGCATAGTTTCTAATTTTTTTCCCAGTCATGTGGTCATCAGGGTTCAACTGAACCTAGCAGCAACAGAGCTAGGGAATTCTATAAACCCATATAAAGCTGCTCATTCCATGTACAGAACACACGTTTTTTGTTTTGTTTTATAGGAATGCTTTATCAAGATAAGCCTACCTTACAAATCCAGAAAAAATAAACATTCTCAACAAAGCAGCCTATAAACTGTTGTTTTTCCGAGCTTTATCCTTTTATAATGGTGTTTCCTTTCTGCAGGACTCAGCTCTGCTAAGCTCCCTGCTACAATATCTCAGCTTGTTCTATTTGACGGCTGTTCCCCTGTCATCACTCATTTTCAGTGGGCAAGGGGGAGCAATTGCTGGGCATCAAATCATCATCAAGTAAACCAGCCTTGACACTAGTTAAAAAGGGAGATGGATGGTCAGTTGGCTTCTACAGAAAATATTCTCCTAAGTATCCTAGCAAGGTCCCTTGATACCAGACGAGTGGGGTTTTTTATTTGGGTTTTTTTTTATGGGAGCAGTGCAATCACCCATATTTCTTCTGGGTCATTGTTTGATAGCAGATTTTCTCAGGGGACGAGCACAAGAGGTTAGGTGAGTAGGCTTCTCATTTAACAATTAAAGTAACAGAAATAAAAGCTGTGAAGAAAGCAGTTTCCTTGCACTTATATCTTTTGCCTGTAATTGGCAGTGCAAATCTCCACATTCATGTAGTACTAGGAGTTCAAAATTTAAGTTGAACTGCAACAACCATCACATCGCCTCACTTCCCACCCCTTTTAAATTTATTGTGCTTTGAAATCAGAGAACAAAATTGACAATAAAACAAAGTACGCTGAAAATTAAAATTAAACGATGTGACTTCTTTCTCGGTTCTCTTAGCATTTAGGGTCTGAGCTGGTGAGAGGCTATGCACCCTCTACTGCCATTGACTTTAGCATCTTGTAGGACTGGGCTCAGTGAAAGGGAACATCTGCTAACATGGGTTTGAGTTCTACAAGGATCTCTACAATATGCCTCTGATTCTGCAACTGATTCATTGCAGGCAGTCCTCACATGTGCTTGTGCTGAGTCAATGGGGCTCTCAAATGGCACAGGAACCCAATGTGTGGAGTCAGTTTCAGAATCAGCACCTAGATTACCGGAAAAACAGTATCATTCAATGGGAAGAATAAAAAATTTTATCCAGTTAATCCTAAATTAAAAAATAATAGTGACAAAAACCCATAGAAAAATTCAACAATTTAGAAATGTATTATAACGACACTCAGACTTCAGATACTTTGGATCCCAGAAGAAGCTAAAAGCTGTTCACTTTATTCAGATGAATAGCCCCATTTAAATTGGGTTACTCATGTGAGTAAGGCAAGCAGTATTCTAGCCTGCTACAGTATCAATAGGAAAACATTCTGCACATTTCATGGCTCGAGATAAGTAATTAATACATAATAAATAAAAGCAGGTTTAATTTATTTACTTTTTAAAATGCTGTTACTGTTGAATAAAAAGAAAGAGACATAACTTTCAGTTACAGAGCTTTCTACAGAACCAGATTCTCAATATTTTGTTAGAACTATAACAAATGTATGAATTCTTTATTATTAAATAAGAACCTAATCCGTTGATGAATGCACATATGAATTTTTCATCACTTATTACATGAGAATGTCTAACTGAAAAAAAAATAAATTACATCAGAACTAAAGCCAACTGGGAAACAGAATAAAAATTTTCATGTTCATTTTTAATGAAAATGTCATTCTTCTAAAAAATATTCAACCATCTCTAGCTAGAATTAACTCAAATCTTTATATCAAATCTCAAAATAATCTCAATATTGATTCTGTTAATTATTTCTAAATTAAAAAATATTCTGTTAACTATTCTTATTATTATCCACTTCTATAACCTTCTGAACATTTTGATTTTGCCAGAACCAGAGCGACAAAACACTGTGTGAAACGCTGTGTTCGCACAAAATTTATGGCATGACAAAAATTTGCCATTACTGGAAATCTCACAAGAAAGCCTCATTTTATGAGATTTTTTTGTCTGATTTTTGTCTGCTGCTTATCACTCTTGCTCACTTATTCTGTTTGCTGTATCCACATGCCTCTCATTTTATACTTAAATTGTAAGCCCTTTGAATCAACAACCATCTTCTTGTTATATGTTTGTACAGCACCTACCACAATCGGGTTTCAATCTCTGACTATGGCTTCTAGGTACTATTGCAATACAAATAATTAACTATAACAATATTAATAATAATGCATAAGTGGCTTTGATTAATTCATAAAAGCTACAGATTTCTGAGATTCACCCACCATAATGGGCTTCTGCTAAAATCAATAGAAGTTTGGGGATTAAGTCCCCTGAAGCAGGAGCAGGCCCTACAAAACATTTGGTTTGAGACAATATTCTGAGCTCCTTTGTCAGACAAAACTCCTACTTAATTCAATGGACATTTTGCCTGAATAAAGAGTTCAGGATTGGACCCTTGCTTTGCTTTCTCATATTAAAATGATTATTATAATAAAATAACAACAACAACAATTAATTTTCTTTAACCACATTATTCAGGAACCAATCCTTCAAGGTTACGAACCCTCCTAGGAACTCTCCTAGTTGAGCAGATGCAACTCCAGTCAAAGACTGTTGCAGGTGAAATCAACTGAAGGGACCACTGGGTGCTCAGCATTCCATACAAATACTCAGCACCTTTCATGATCATATGTTGTTAAAAAGAAAAAAAAAAAAAAAAAAAAGGAAAATACAGCAAAATCCCAGCTGAGGTGGAACAAAAAGCTGAAATCAGCCAGTGACAGATTGATTGAGGAAGTGGCATAATGTAGTTGAGTGCCTTCTGATTTTGATTCACATTATGCGGTTTATTACCCTTAGGGATAAGAGGTACTATTTTAAATTCCTTTTAGCACTATTTATTTAAAACATATTTTACTAGGATATGACCTACGTTTAAACAACTCATATAATGTGGTGTCCCAGGAGAGTCCTGGGATTACATACTCATAGAAAATAGAAAAATAAAACAGAACTCTAATAATTAATCAAATAGTATTTAGCCAGAAAATTTTAAAATAAAGCATTTAATTTAGGAACTAATGTAAAAAAGTGGTTAATATTTTAAGTTGCAGACAAAATAGTATTGAGCATCTAATTTTAATAATTAACTAAATTAACATTTAAAAAAATAAAATCACTTTGAAATTTATGCATGTTCAGTGTCATATGGAATGAGATTTTCTGTAGATGTCCCGTATAATAAGATTTATATTCACTGATGATACATACATGTGCAGTGTAATTATAAGGACATTCATATTTTACAAATAAAGTCATTTTTAACGATATAAGAGGGGGAATAATCGTGAGCTTTTAAATTGCTTGACCAAGAATGCCTGATCCTTGTGTTGCTGTCACACGTACTATAGTTTTATAGGTTTAATACTTCTTGTTCGCTAAGGATTTTTCAGTTCTTACATTGGGTACGACTGCGATATTTTTAAAATGAAAAAGGAACTTTAGCAATTCTTCTGCTCAAATTACACAGACTTTGCCCAGTTGATGTGGAGATTGTATGTGACCAAATAAAAAAAAAAAGAGATATTTGATCACAGAGATGAACTGTGCCTTGCTCACAAGACTAATATTCATGCTTGTTTAGGGAATTTATTAATTGTTAACCGTAATCAAATACAAATTGCTACCTGTCAGTCCCTACAACACAGGTATGCAAGAACCTGGCTTGTAATCTTCATAGGTCTGGGCCCTAGATTAAAGAATTTAGGGAGGAAACGCTTTTGCTGTACTCACTGCATCTGGACACCCCAAAATTATCTGGTGCAGCATCTTTGGTGCTTTGTTGAATCAAGTCCTAAAACTCCAGTCTTCTACCAGGAAGCTTGGAGAAATTAGATTTTTTTCAGTAAATGTCAATTTCATTGTACCCACACAAACTGATGAATAAGTATTTCCATTGATAATAACAAAAATATACAGATATAGTAAGAAAAATGCTGCTTGAGAACTTATTACAGTTTGATTTAAGAATATTCTTTGCATATTTTTATGTATGATGTTGACAATTTGTGTTTTAATGGTTATAAAGCAGTGGTTCTTAATCTGTGACTCAATCAGCACACAGCAGCTGCCCATGTGACATCCTCAGGGCCATACAGGTTGTATATATATATTGTGTGTGGATGTGGCCCACATAACACACAGAGAGCTGCATATGTGGCCCACAATGGTAAATAGCTTGAGAACCACTGTTATAAAGCTTTCTCTTTTTGAACTATTGTCCTTAAATAATTGTCGTCTGTTCCTCCATAATTTCCCACAACTGTGAAAATTTAAATCAATAAAAATAAAAACTGCTTAAAGAGGCATCAATATTATCCATCAAAATTACAAAAAAAGTAAACTTTGAATTCTGCCAAGCCCATCTATCAACCAGTAGGAGATATTTCAACCTGAACCAATTTTATTTAAACACATATTTAAACAGAGTGATTTGAGCATGAAGTCTTTCTAATTGTTTGTCTAGAAGTTTTAGTTTGTTTCCTTAGGTCACCATGCTAAACAACCAAACAAACATGAAAGAGCCTTTGGTGATCAGGTAGGACTTGTCAAAGCACCCTATTTCTAGATCTACTTACATTTGGTAGGTAGAGGTACAACATTTATCCATATGACAGAAAAAACCAGAATATTACCATTTACATAAATTGTAAGCTCTTTGGTGCAGGGACTATCTCTTTGTTCTGTGTTTGTACAGCATCTTGGACAAGAGGTCCTGATCCATGACTGGGGCTCGTAGGTGTTAGAGAAAAACAAATAAGAGATAATAATTTAACATTTGAATAACCATGGCACCCAGCAGTCTTTATCAGGATCAGAACCACATATGCACTGAACAGACACATAATAAGGGACAGTTCATACTGCAAGAAGGACACAATCTGAGAAGAAAGGTGACATACAAAGGGTGGGGAGAGAGAGAAGGAGTCAAATATATGCATTTTACAAACTATTTTTTGCTATTTTTTATTACTATAAAGAGATAAATGCAAAAGTCAGTCATCTCCAGTAGCTACTCAATCTATCTAATGTTAATTAATACAATTTTTATCAAAATATTCTACAGGACATCTTAGTATGATTTATCAGCTACTTCTCTTACTCTCACAGTTGGAGGTACTGAATAAAGACGCATACATACAGCACATGCTTTTCTCAGTGAATGCGAATTGTTGCATCCTACTTTTAGCAAATACCATTGCAATTTAATTGAGTTGGTAGGACTCTTGAAATGGCCTTCTTTCCATTTTATTCTATGGGTGTTTTCTATTTTGTCTTTTCAGTAGCAGAGTAAAACAAGTGCGGAAAATCAGAAAAGGAAAAGGCATTTTCTTGGAACGTTATTAAATTATTGACAAACTGAATTATCAAGAGAAAAATGAATCTCACAGTTGGAACATTGAGGTGTTCTATTGTTTTACAGAAAAATGTCTGAAATGGGAAAGGAGAGCCATCAGACACTAAATGATGACAAACTGACATCTTTCTTAAACACTGTGAGGTGTATGTACTTCTGGGATTTATGTTTTCTGCTTTGGCTTTTATCCCTTTTTCTGACAAGTTGCTTTAACAAGATTTTGTCCCATTGTCATCCAGAAAGCTGTCTTACTATTGTCTTTGGGTCTGATTCCCTTCTCACATGCATCCTGATAAAGCAGGAGACAACAAAGCCAATGGAGTTAAAACTGATGTGAAAGAGATCAGAATGAGCCCCTTTATGCAGTTAGATATTTTAGCAGAAGCATTTGTAGATACTTTATACATGAACGCTTTAGCAATTTTTACCCACTGAGCCTGTTTCTGTCCTCACTTTTACTGCATTTTATTGGTTTAAGTCAATTAAACAATGGAGTGACTATAGATTTACACCAGCAGAAGTGAGTTCAGAATTAAGCCTCAAGTGCTATTTTGTTCAGTAACAGACGGTGAGTCCCTTGTAGTCATATTCTTGTACTGCTGTGCTTCTGGAACCACAGAGATGCTCCCTCTTGCTGGAGACACAAGAGCTTAATCTGTAAGCACCCACTAAATTGAGGGAACCTGGGCTGCTAACTGGGGTAATAGCACATATTGTCTGTAGGCCTGATTTCGTAGCCATTGAAGTCAGTGAGAGTTTTGCTACTAATTGAATAGGTGCAAACTGAGCCCTATGTATAAAATAGAAAAATAGGTTATGATTATGCCAGTGGAACAGTAGTAACAATAACAACAAAAGTAACAGATCATGGCCCTTAAAATTTGATCGATTTAGCTATGTTATTCAGAGGCATGAAAATTCACACTCTGAGCACCATAGTTAAAATGACCTAACTCCCAGGTACAGACGCATTTGGTCAATGGATGAATTCTTCCGTCAACTTCTCTACTGCTGTTTGGAGAGGAGGATTAACTAAAGTGACAGACAATGCCCTTCTGTTGCTAGAGAAAGCATCTACTACTCTGGTGATACAGCGGCGCTGCAGTGCTCATGTGTAGAGTTGGCTTTCAAATTGTTATAAAACTAAAATGTAGAACTACTATGAAAGTCTCCATCTTTTCTCATGCATTTGTCTGCTTGGCAGGACTGCCGTATTCCTGTAAAAGGTGTAATCCTATTCTTCTTGAACTCAACAGGAATTTTGATATCGGCTCAATGGGAAGCAGAACAGTAAAAATAAGGGCAGACTGTTCTAAGCACTAATGTGGCTGTTTGGGGGATTAAAGGGAGGTGAGAGCACCCTCACCACCCTGTCAGCATGAGTGCAGGGGAGAGCAGGGGTCATGCACTTTAAACTCACTCATGTGAATGAATGTGTAGTGTTGGGTGGATCCAAAGATCCATCCCCACATCCCAATGTGCTGGCCAGCAAGACAGTCTGGGGATAAGGAGGGGAGCAGGTAATGCTTCAAAAAGGGGTGAAGTAAATTACTCCCCCAGCATAACCTAGAGATCTGGGGAGGAACTGTGTCTCTCTCAGCTACATTTCCTTCCCAGAGCTCACCCTGGAGCAGCATAGCTATGCACAACCCTATTCTCAGGGCTGAGCCTAAAGGTCATCTAGCCGTAGATGATTATAACATTTGCTAAATTATAGTTTTCGTTCAGTAGATTTGAATGATGTGTTGATGTTAGCACGACATCCTAAGCCGTCTGAGCTGAGTTCAATGATAGTTTTGATTGATAGTTGGCAACCTGCACTTAGTATTCCATTTTGAAACATTTTACATTTCTCTCTTTTTAAAACTATTTGAATTTCAGATTGTCAAACATTTCATTCAGATTGCAGAATACCACAACATACCTAAGCATTTTAGATGAGGAGCCTAATTTTGGGTGTAAGCTTTACCAAATGTTTTTCATTGGATTCTGCCCAGTGCCCCTCCCCATTCTTTTAAAGGAAACAAACAAAATTAATAAGGTCAAATATCCAGAGGAGCTTTATTTGACCTCCATTTCATGTACACAAAGTTGCATGTCCTTTTTGAGCACTAATACCTATGCACGTATATGCTAGACTCCAGCACCTACCTGAGCAGGTGATAGAATTAACACAAACACATTTCATTTGAACAAATAGATTTCCATATAAAGACATAAAAGACAATTAGATGCCTAAATACCCATTAACTCTCAACAGGAGTTAAATGCCTGATTACTATCTGTGCTTTTGAAAATCTCCCCCATATATTATGCTACCCATAAATTCAGGTGTTGGAATCTGCCTACTCTTCAAGTAGATTCTACTCATCAGAGTGCTCACACAGATATTTGAGTGCACTAAGTTGTGCATGCACAAAATTGAAAACTTGCCTATAAACCGACTATGGTTTCCAATGGGTGACACTCTTCCACGTTCAAGGGCAGAATTTGATCCCAAAGGTGAAATCCTGGCCCCATTGAAGTCAATGGCAAAATTCCCACTGATTTACATGGGGCTAGTATTTCACTCTTAACTATTATCTTTTCAATATATATGCATAGCCTTTCCCTAGTGGATCTTTTATATGTTTGAAGGGTGTATATTCAGTACAGTTTTATAATATTTTGATCAGGACTATACCCAGGCATAAATTTAAAAAG